>NW_007727299.1:226507-232979 GCF_000696425.1 Galeopterus variegatus
GGCGGGAGCGCCACCGCGCTCCCAAGTGGCACACTCTCCAGTGCGCCACCGGGCCGGCCCCCCATTAGTTCTTTTAAGTAAAATCTCTTTCCTGACAATTTCCAACTTGGTTTTGTGACATCACAGAATGAATCCAATTATTTCAAAGGGTGGTATGAAATTATTAAAAGTACATGATTCCTTTTATTTTTGGCCCAAGATGGAAGGTATGCAGCTAAATTAGGCTCATTAAGAAGAGTCTCCCAAAGACTGGAAATTGTTTCTTTGATTCCTAGGATTTTGCAAGGTTTTAGCTCCTGATGTGACGGAGACTGACGTACATACATGTTTCCTTCTGTGTTAGGCCGGGACTCCATCTTGGTACGTAAACAGCACTTTCACATTGTCGTTTCCGTGCCCCAGAGCCTAACATGGCTCTTTTGGGTATCTGTCATTTCTGGCATGGGGGATAAGAAAGTGTGTGGATTTGTTCCCATCCTCACCCTTCCTTCCCTCTGGGAATGAGAGGGCCATTTCCTGCCCTTCTCCCTTCCGTCAACACCTTTCAACACTCAACTTCCCTGTGGCCCAGAAGAGAAGAAAGTGATAATAATACTTGACATGTAAGGCACTTCATTGCTTTAAAATAATTCTCACATATGGTATCTCACTGGTCCTCCCAGCAAACCTACAGGTTGTGGAGTGGAGGTAATTCCACTGTTTTCCATAATGGCTGCAGTAATTCACAGTCCCACCAGCAGTGGAGGAAGCTTCCCCTTTCTCTGCATCCTCTCCAGCATTTGTTATTCTCTTTTTGATAACTGTCATAGACTCTGATTTTGTTCCATCTTCTACTATTTCTTAAACATTTTTGGAGTTAATTTTGCATCCAAACTAAATGGAAAAGAAAATTTTCTTGTGGGGAGGCCAGCATTTTATACTTCCATGTAAGAAGGCCTGTGAGTGGTATGCAGGCCCCACTTACACCGGCTTGTGAGAGCCAATCGCTAAGCTTTCAGGATCGTGCAAGCTGGTTGACCTGACACTGGTAGCTTGAAGTCACCAATGGTGGGGGTATTTACACTGTGGAAATTGCCCCCTCTCCCAATTTTGGAGAGCTGATTGTTAAATATTTACCAGCACATTACAGGCACAGGCTGAAAATTCTAATTATATATATATTTTAAATTACCCCATGGTCCCTTTAAGTATAATTAATGGATAAAAGGGAAATAACTCTTCCCTTTTTCTCGTCCTCCAGAGGAGTTATTCTGGATTTATATTTCATTATGCCGTGAACTGCTTTTGAGGAATCGTAGAGTCAGCAGCACTGTGGCTACCACTCAGAGTGAGGGAAGCTCCCCCCACCACGCCTTCTGCCCCGCTTGGAGCTTCTGTCAGGCTGTTTATAGGGAACAGGGAGCATACCCCTTGTGAGGGTATGTAGGACTGAAAACCCAGACGTTGGGACAGGTGTAGATGCAGAACGATTGTGTTGTCATGAGACTTTCCTGTTGGGGCAGAGAGTGAAGCCTCATCTTGTGGGGGTGCCTAACTGCAGGGCGTGGATATTCCCAGGGCAGATCCTGGGGAGGTCAGGGGTCTGTCAACTCCAGGAGCCACCAGCAGTTCAGGAGGCAGAATGCAAGGCAGACTCGACCCACGTAGGAGATACCAGGGGAGGACGAGGGAGAGCCGGCGAGAGGCTGCAGTTCCACTTGGAGGCGGCAGGGGGCCCAGCGCCATGGCGATTTGGAGAGTTTATGTAAATGTGACCTCATTTGTATCACTCAGGGTAGGCAGTTTGTGTATATTCTCTGAAAAAGCAAATCAGCTCCACTTCTCTGTGCTCCTCAGACAGGCTGCGTGGTACTGAGCGTGGCCTTGATGTTCACCTCCTCCTGACCCTGGAACTGGGGGACTGGAATAAGCTGAGGTCAGTACCTTGGCTCAGAGAGAAGGGACAGTCCACCATGGCCAGGGTTTGAATGGCTGCTGCTCTATGGGCCAGCATCTGGTCAGAAATCAGTGGGAAGAGTGCTCTGCACTTAGATGGCCTGATCATGGTTCCATCTCAGGGAAGTGTCTCCTCTGCCCACATTTGGTCCTACTTTAAATACAGGGATTAGTTTAGGATAAGACGGAGGCAAAATATGATGCCTCAGATAAGTTCTTTATCTCTTTGGATTGAAGGAATCAGGGAATTGCTTGTAATAAGACATCTGAGCATGATATAGCATATGACTATTAAACCCTTTAATCCAAATTAATCTGAATTTCTGAACCAAAGTATGCTCTCTCCAGTCTCCCAGTTCTGACTGTGGGGGACTCTGACAGGACAATGATCGTAGGTCCCCAATGTACTTTCTACTCATATTCTCTATGTCTTAAAATCCTGCCTTCTGAAAACAGACTCACTCTGTTTGTAAAAAACAAAACTAACAGTATCCAGAATTCCTATCTGTTTCCCCCCAAAGATTTCTATTCACCCTCCCATGGATACTTCTCCAAATATTTTTCCATTCTATCAGCCACTGGTCCAGGAAGCCACACGTCACTTGGTTGCTCAAGCATCAAATCTTGTTTTTTGAAACATTCAAGCTCTCTTCCTCTGCCTCTCTACCCTCATCTATATTTTTCCCATCAAGTTCCTATGCTCCAAGCCAAACACTGGGATTGCAGAGCCCTGGTCCTGTCAATGCCCTTCTTATTTTCTCCCTAGGGGTATGTCTGTCCCTCACAAAGCCTTTCCCAGCTCTGACTATTGTAAAGTCTATATCTCCCATAAGTCCTCGCTTTGTCCACTACACAGTGCTGGGGCTCCCCAGTTCTTATGTAAATGTGTCATCTGGGCTCTGGGCTGGAAGTCAGGGGACATAAGTTTTAATCCTTAATTGTAACTAACTAGCAATTTGATTAAATCCCCTGTGCCTCAGTTCCTCTCCTAATAAATGGGGATTCTAAGAGCCCTCTCACAGGGCTGAGATGATGCTAGATGGAGAGAATCATAGCGTAAGGAATTACTCGTCATTTTGATGACATCTTTGGAGGGGTCAAATTTACTCAGTTCTGCCTAGGAAATATGGAAGGTCAAGAGAGAGCCAGCAAGTGCCAGAGGAAGCAAGTGCCAACCATCTAGGATGACAACTGGAAAAATACAGGCAAACTTGAGACAGGCTCGGCCTCTGCAGCAGATGTCAGTGTCTACACAGACACTGGAGTGACTACACGCACACAGACCGGAGAGCGCTGACGGTGCTGGTGGGCTGTATGGGCGTGCATGCGTGTGTGTAGGAATGTGTGTGTGAGCATGCCCATGTGTGTGTGTGTACGTGTGGGAGGCAAGCACGTGTGTGCAAACATTTGGGTGCTGGTGGGCTGTATGGGCGTGCATGCGTGTGTGTAGGAATGTGTGTGTGAGCATGCCCGTGTGTGTGTGTGTACGTGTGGGAGGCAAGCACGTGTGTGCAAACATTTGGGGGGGCATCCACATGTGTATCGGTGCACAGGTATGTGTATACATTTGTACACCTCCTCCTTTTTTGCCTAAAATTGACTTCAGGTTGAAAGCAAAATATTTTCTTCCATAGTCTGGAGTTGAGGAAGAGCTTTCGATGTCCTTTTTCTTTAACGTTCTGCTACTTATTTTTAATAGCCCTCTCGTAGTCCTGCTCCCACTGAAGAAACAGCTGGCCACCACCCCTCTGCAGTAGTGGAGAAAAGAGTAGTACGGCCAACAAAAGCTACGAGTAATTCTTAAACCTTATTTTACACATAGTTTCTTTTCTTTTTGCTTTTCCCAAATTTCAGTCTGCTGACTAGACATCTTGAAAGAAATGAATTTTACATCTTCCCCTCTCTTTCTGGTAGAGATACAACTGAACAATCAACTGACTTATGTGCAAACAAAGAAAAAAGATACCAGAAGCCCGAATAATTCAGAAACTTCATCCAGCAGCTGAGCACTGACTCAGGAACCACGTCTCAAAGCCACACTGGGCAGCAGTTAGGAGCACAGGCACTGAAGCAGGCTGGACGTGGGTTCGAGTCCCCACTTGGATGTTTGTTAATAGCATGACATTTAGAAACGCTGTTCAACCTATCCACATCTTCGAGATGTGTATAACAGTAGCAGATACTGCACGGAGGAATTGTTGTGAGGATTAAATAGGATGACGTAGGTGAAGTCTGTGGCACATGCACTTCAGTGGGTTTTGACTCCAAACTTGAGCCAAAGAGGTCTGAGGATTCTGGGAAGGTCACTTGCCTCTCCTCCTTGAGGCAGCAACTCAGTCCCAAGCATGTCACGCTGCCTTCGTCCTTCCTGGATCCCAGAGCAACAGCTGACCAAATGACACCACCTGCCCCTCCTTCTCACTTTTCCTCTTCCCATTTGTCTCCAGGCCATCACCAGAGCTGTGATGTTTTTTTCTCCAAACTTCTGGGCCTCCCTCCTTCATATCCCTATCATTTCCTTGCTCAGCACATACAGGTAGAAAAAAATGCTTTACATCATCAAGAACCTTGGTTTCCTTGTCATGAACGTGAAAGAGTAGAATTCGCCTCCCCTTCCCATCAAGGAGATAGGGACATAAGGAGAAGTCAGTTGTCCCTTCTACAGAATGCCACACAAGGACATGTAAGACCATGCCTGGCTTCTGGGTCATCCCTTCAGGGTAAAGGTTGCCAGATAAAATGTAGGATGCTCAGTTCAATTTGTACATTTTTGCTTGGTAAATATGACAACTCTGCACCTGGGGTTCCCTGTCAACACCTGAGTGCTAGTTATGAAGTAGCTCAGAGCTACGCACCTGTGCACCGCAGCGCCACACACGCTGGAGTAGGATGCATACACGTCAGTGCCGTAAACATGGTATTTGGGGTCTTGGCATCCTGCTGGACATTTCACAATGAACTCAGGATTAATGATCTTTCCAGCTTTGACATCACAGTTGATCTGAGGCACAGCTGGGAATACAAAATGAGGTTGAAATTACACCTGTGGTATCAGCTTCTATATGAGGTGACTCTGTTAGGTCAACTGTTCATTTTCTTAATCTCTAAAAGCCAGAGCCTGGGCTGACCCCGCATCCCCTCCATATAATGAAAGCAAAGATGTAATTAGGACATTCCTCAGACAAAAAGAACAACAAAGACCGTCTATTGCATTTAACCTGCTGAGAGCAAAAACAAGAGGCTGATTCCTGTGTTTATTCGGACATTCAATTAATTGAAGAAGAGAACTCTGGGGAAAGACCCACCTCCAGTGGCCAGAAATTTAATCTTGAGTCAATGGCAGGAGAGTGCTGGTTTCTCAGCTGCTCTGTAGTAGCTACCCCAGGAAAAAAAAAAATCTCTCAGATGACCTGATAGGAGGAAGGAAAAGTATTCAAGGAAGGGCAAACAAGGAGAGCTGGGCTTTGGAGTCAGGAACAGCTGGGACAAGGTTGGCTTGCAGGGCAGAGCTTCCACTCTGGAGCCTGGTGGGAGGATGGTGGATGGACAGGGCAGGGCCGGGTTAAGGGAAGCTCGAGTGTCTGTATTTGTGCAGAATGTGGGATGCAATGGAAGATTTTTGGACAGGGGAATATGTAATGAAAATGATCTTTTGTCTTGGTCATAGAGGTTCCTCTAGGCCTAGATGTGGGGTCATGATGGGTGATTGTTTCCCATCTTCCTCAACACTTGGTGGAAAGCTGGGAACTCCCCTGCTGAGCATCCAGGAGAGGTCCGTTCTTCTCTCCTTCCTCCATTTTGGCTTTGTTACTGCTATTGCAGCTACCACTAGCTAGTAGGCTAGTCTTCTGGAGCCAAAAGCTTGCCTGGGGATGGGGTAGAGTAGATGCTCTAGTGACAGAATCTAAAAAGGGCTGCATCTCCCCTGCAAAGATTTTCTCTCAAAAGCTCCTGAAAGAAAAGTTCCCCTAGATGACACTGTACTGGTGCCCTTCAATCTGGGAGTGTATTCAGTCTGGGCCCCAGTCTCCAGAAGGGACTCTACCACATGTACAGTCCAGAGAGTGAGCAGGTGCAGGAGGGGTCTGCAAACCACCAAAGGGGAGGGATGGTTTGCAGAAATGTGTCATCTGGCCACGAGGAGGCAAGAATTGGAGGCAAGTGATAGTTTGTTTCCATTAGTAGGACTGTTGTGTGCTGTGATACCAGAGGGCAGAGCTAGAACTTAAAGGGTAGAATTTTGCCAAGAAGAACTTTCAGGAATTGAAGTTGCCCTTGAAGGGATGGGCTGTCCTGTGAAGCAGCGAATGGGCTATCAGTGGAAGCTTGCAAGCAGGGACTGAAGAGTTGAAGAGAGGATTTCTACACTGGGTGGGAGGTGGAAATAAGGCCCCTCCCAGTGCTAAGTCTGTGATTACACACATGGATCTAGGAGCTCTGCCAGGCCACCCACCCTCTAACTGGGTTACTGAGATGGTCTCAGAGTTGTTAATGGCTTCCAGCTGTATCCAAAATAGCACATTCATTTTTTGTTTTT
>NW_007727299.1:233586-234723 GCF_000696425.1 Galeopterus variegatus
TTTTTAACCTTTGTGTGCCTGAGTGAACAGAGTTGCATTTCATTCAGGCTGGAGAGAGAACTGAAGTAGGAAATCCTGCTCTTTTCTTAAACACCCCTCCCAGACAATCTTTGCCATTCAGGGCTGGGCCAGCATGGAACTTCTTCAGGGAACTCAGGGGCTGAGTTTGATCATAGGCTTAAACAATCTGTGGTCCCCATTAAGTGGAGTGCTGTGCTTAAAACGGGTTTATGGTTTCATTCTCCCCAGCAAAGGTTGCTTCTTCACCAAAGTTATTTTCTTTTTACCTTTCATTCTTCTAAACTCTGATACTCAAGGCTGCATTTACTAGTTTGAGTCTCAGAGTATTTTTTTTTAAAGGCAATTTTTGGGTTGAAGATCCCAGCATAGTATCACTTCAAATTAGTTAATTGTTAATTGGGTGTAACTGAATGTGTCCAACTCTCCTCCCTTCCCCAGATCACTTCCTCACTCCCAAATGCATCTCCTCCCTTTGATGTAAAAAAAAATAAAAGATTTCTTCATGGTTCTTAGTTCTTCGAAATAGGAGGTGACAAGCTCTGTGAACTGTGCTTAAATTTTGATGTGACTTTGGCACTCTGAGATTTGGGATCTCCTGGCAGGCCAACCAAATATTTTGAGGTTGAGTAAATGAGGCTGTATCTGGAAGCCTATTGCATGACTATTAAACAACAATCAAATCTGTTGGAAGACTTCAGGGTGCACCCAGTACACACAGTAGGATTTTCCATGAAACAGTTGGTTTGAAAGACAAGGGAAAATGTCACATGGGAATATTTTGCTTCCTGCTCATCAATTTCCCCCCCTTTCATTAAGGGGCATTTGTTTTTTGTTTGCTTATTTTGTCTTGTTTTGTACAAAGGCCAGGGAAGTATCTTAAATAAGATCTGCCTTATAGCGCCAACCAGATTAGCAAAATTGGTGAATTAACTCATTAATTTGTCCCACAGGGAAAAAAATGAAATGAAGCACATACATTTATGCACTTTAGAAAAACAGGGAGCATGGCAAAGTGTGGCTAAAGGTCAAATATTTATTAAGTTTGTACAGAAAATTAAGCTGGAAAAAGTGAACTAATTAAACTTTGAGAGTAATTGCCAAAATCATTGGAAAGTG
>NW_007727299.1:235664-236715 GCF_000696425.1 Galeopterus variegatus
TAAGCTGGAAAAAGTGAACTAATTAAACTTTGAGAGTAATTGCCAAAATCATTGGAAAGTGTGATATCTTTGTTCAGCTGGGAAAAAGCTCTTCTTTATGTATATGGAAACCATGTTTTATTTTTTTAGAGATTCTCCCGGTTATTAGTGAAGTAGTCTGTTTTCTTGTGAACCATCAAAGAATCTTCCATCTCTTGACTTAAGGTCCAAATGAAATGATTTACCTTTGTATTTCCTCTGCATGTTTTTGAACTATTCAATGGTTACAGCTTAGGTTTTCCTTTTCTCTTTCTTTCTTTTGCTGTTTAGGTTCCTTTTCATATCTCCCATCTCCCTTCTCTGGGTTTTATCTCAAAAGCACAGAAATTGGACTTCCTTAAGAGGACAAATCAAAATTAAGGCTGCTCAAGAAGTATCATCCTCAGGTCTGAAGGGAGCAGGAAGACATTTGGCAAATGCCAAAACTGACTATCATAAGAGAATGCTATGTCCCCACTTTAACCTCAGGTGAGAACTTATTAGCCTGAGTTCTAAAATGGTTCATTCCCAGGAGCATTTGGAAAAAGCAAGATGAAGCAAGACTTCCATTCCATCCTGAGTGGACAGTTGCTGGTGGCCAGGAGGGGAACCCCAGGCTGAAGTCACAGAGAACCAGAGGGAGCCCAGACCTGCTTCAGTAGAACCTTTGCACAGAAACCTGTTTCTTGGCTATCTGCTCTGCTTCTGCCTTTGTGTCCTTACCTGCTCCCTCATATGGTTCCCTCAGGTGACCTTGCTTTCTCCTAGTCACTATCACTTTCATTTCAGAGCTCAAATTAGAGCATCTCAGTGTCTGCCAAGGATTCCTTCCCAGAGGCCCTTGGAACCAGTCACAGAGTAAAGAGAAGAACCATTTGCAAACCAGACAGAACTGTAGGATTATCTTTAGGTGCTGGTCACTAAGGCACATGTGTCTGCTGAATTTTTTGTAGGAGCTAGTAAAGGAGCTGAGCCTTGGGGCAGAACAGGACAGGAGGGCTGTGAGAACACAGGAACACAAGAGTGGCCGGGC
>NW_007727299.1:236882-246555 GCF_000696425.1 Galeopterus variegatus
GATATGTCTGATTCCAGTGCCATACCACAGTCGTACCTGAGCCAAGGCTTTGCCAAGAAAATGTGCAGCATTAGGGGTTAAGGAACTATTTCCCTTGGTCAGAAAAGATTTCTCAGGAAGAATCTATATAAGCAACAGTTGGGGGGAATATAGGACATGCAATGAAGATAATTTCATAAAGATAAATTTAATAAAAGGTACTTGTCTCAACAGATAACTCCAAGCAAAAGTTTTAGGCGCTTCAAAAAGTCTGTAAAGATTGGTCCTCCTAATCACTGTTTCTACCATGCTTGAGAAAATGCCATTAACTGTACTCCATGGAAGGACAGTGATGAGAGGGTTTGAATGACAGAAGGCAATTTACATGTGGTGAAGCAGCTTTTGGGCAACCGAAGATGTTAGTGTCTCTAAAAATGACCTACTTTAGTTTGCAAAGGACCCTAATACACATTATTTCACTTGATCCTTACAAAACCCCGAAAGGTATATTGTCCACATTTTCTAGAGAGGCAAGTTGACCCGCTCAAGCTCAGGTACCAAGTAAGTGGCAGAGCCAGGACTTGAGACCGAGCCCTCTGGCTATAAACCTGAAGTGTTGCCAGCTCCACCTGGTTGCCTCTTCCATAACTGAAGAGAAGGAGTTAAACTGCTGCTTCTCTATTCTAATCTTACAGGGCTTTTCTGAACTTGAAGATCATGACAACCACTAGTGGGTGGATGCAGGATATGTCTGGCAAATTGGTTGTGTGTATGAGTGTGTGTGTGTGTGTGTGTGTGTGTGTGTGCATGCACATGCACGCATCTGTGCATTTACTCCAAATACCTGCAAGGCAACTCTTCTAGTGTAATTTTTCTTGCATTGTTTTCCTGTTACTTCTGAGAACTAATTGCCATTGTAGAGTTTACTCAACTAAAAATCTGCAACACAGAGAGTCTGCCTTCTTTCTCATACATCAGAAAGAAAGCTAGAAAGTTAATTTTCTCTCTTCTTCATGGTCTAAGAAAAAGCATACACACCAATCTGTGTGGAGAACACACTGGTGTCGGCGCCGGGTACCTAAGAAGCAAGAAAACACTGGGGATTACTTACAAGTTGCTACACGTGAATCTATCTAAGAAGCCGTGTGTATGTTGTACCAAATCCCACAGCCACAGAGCTGTATTTCTCTTCATCAATGTCTAATGCACAAGTTAACCAAGTTCCAGAGCAATGTTCTCTTTGTGCCTAAGGGAGTCTGTCCTGGAATCATCCACCCTTTCAAGGTTGATTGTAAACATCTTTCCAGGCCTTACAAGGTATTAAGGTTACTTACTGGAGAGAATAATGTGAATTAAAGGTGGTGCATCTCAACCCAAGTTAAGTCTGTTTCAACAGACTCCGATATAATGGAAATATTCCAGAATGTAGCCTCACTGCCTGTGGAGACGATCTGTTGTTTATCTTACTGTTTGTCGTCCTTGTCATGTAAATTTCCTGCTCAGAAAACTCTCAGGAATCCCCACCCTCCAATGAATGACAAAAAACCCACAACCTTCTCAGGTTGGCATTGCCCCGGTGGGTCCTCATCCACCTTCCAGCTGCATCCCCCATGACTCCCCAGCACTTAAACCCAACCAGGCCACTCACTGGCTCCTGACGTCCCCTCCACTTGCTCCCTGTGATATCTGGGCTTAGTCTACCTAAAAAGTCCTCCCACCTACCTCTGCCTGTAAAATTCTACTTATTTTTCATGTCTTGCCTTGAATGTTTGTTCATGAAACCAGTATGAATCCTATTGTAGACTCCTTGTTTGTAATGCTATGTAGCATTTACCACATTTTGTTTTATTGTATAGTGAGGGTGGTTGTCGTTCATTTGTCTGTCCATCCATCCAGCAATTACCTAATGAACTTCATTGTGCTTTTGGTCTTGCTGGGAAGACAGACTGTATAAAAAAGCTCTTAGAATAATGTGTGAGTAGTACTTGACAGAGGAGGTGCAGGGCACACAGGAGATACCTAACCTGGTTGTGTGTGTGTGCGTGTGTGTGTGTGTGTTGGGGACAGAGGTTGGGTCCAGGAAGGCTTTCCTCCACATACTTTTATTTTGTCTTATGCGAGACTGGATGTTTACCGAAGTCAGAGACTTTGCAGGATGGGGCTGACAGTAACGTGTTGTGTGGAGTTGATTATCATGGCTCTCACCAGTGTCATGCTAGCTCACCTGATGCCATTTAGGACTAGGGCCATTGCTTCCAGGGTACTTCTGGGGCATCTTTATGTGTGGAAAAACTACTGATGAGATTTTACCACTTAAAATCCATTCTCCCTGTAGCACAGACACTCTGCCAGGCAGGAATTGTTCTAGAGTCTTTAGTGGACATAATTTATGTGGAAACATATGACGTGTTTATCACACTGTGGGCTGAAAGGCTCATGAGTTAAATGGCAGGCCTTTGTTGTGTAACCTACACATAAATGAAGTTGATCATTAAAATTCGTAAGGTGTCATGACCACCTTAAGAGAAAAATGTTATGAACACACCTAAACCCTTCAATCATTATTTGTAGCCTTAATCAATCAAGAAAAATGCAGCCACATTTTGGTAATTTGTTAGAAACTGCTCAAGTAGATTTGTGCTGACTAAACCTACCACTAAGGTGCCTCTGGGTAAGGTTACATCTGTGGTTCCAAAACATACTCGTATCAGGAAAATGAGAGCCTTGAAAAAGTCACCTCTGAAAACAAAGTGATAAAACTCTCATTAGTACAGTAAGGTAAACTTTACCTTGGACTATACAGCAGGTTGATTTATTAAGTCATTAACTTATGTTTATTCTCATTTTATGTTTTCCCTTTTATTATTCTAAGGAGGTGGCCAGGCATTTGTGTTCTCCTGCCTCTGGAGCTCAAGGTTGCAGTAGAGAAAGCACAATTGCCCAAAGACAACACTCCCTCCAGGCTTTGAAAATTAGGCTCTCCAAGACTAGGAAGCAGGGAGTGGGCAGGTAGGTCTCAGTAAGGAAAATGTCCCTTTCCCTAGCAGCTGTCCTGGAGGAGCACCACCTCAGAGCAGCACCCAGTGTGATACACCCCAGGGTGGAGCCTTAGGTATGGGGCTTCCCCACCTCTGCCAGGATCCCATCTTCCAGGAAACAGTGGAGCTGTCCACCTTCCAGAGATAAATACTGAGCTGCTCAGGAGACCTCCCTGAATCTTCTAGACTGCACAAGCATTCTAGGGGCTGGAACAGGGAGGGAAGAAGCCCCTGTAACTATAGAATTTGAATTCCACTCCCCCCCACCCACCTCCTGGCCCTGCAGTTTGCAGTTTGGAGTCAGACTTAATTTGATTTAGAAAATGAAGTAATGTGATAAGCCTAGTGTGGTGGAATAAAATTGAACTCAACGCAACTGTGCGTAGGAAAGCAAAATACTAGCTTGAAATGAACAGTCATGTGGATGCTTGGGGAGGAGAGCTGTGAGAATCTGTCCAATTGCTTTTTTCTTCTTTGCTTTTCCCTTTTGTAAAATCCCAATTCCAGATTATTTTCAACATGCTCTTAAATACTACCTTCTTGGTCCAAAGGGTCCCCACCAGAGCTAAGCAATATCCATGAAGGCCACTGGGGGCCAGGAGAGACCAAAACAATGGAAAGAAGAAAAGGGGGGATGAGAAGAAAAAGAAGTGAAAAAGAAGGGAGAGTAGGGAGGAGAGAGAGAGATAATTACCTAAAGCAGTGGTAACTTCAAGAGTAGGCAGAACAGATGTATTGCTATGATAGACGTTCTCAAGCCAAGCCAAAGGAAGACATTCACGCTCTTCTCCTTTTTCTATTTTCTCCACATCTCTTCTTATTTGGGTGGCCCTTGATCATTCAACACCCTCATCTGCCCCCAGGCAAAGACACTTCATTTCTTAGTCCAGCTGGCTTGGAAGGAGGCCACTGGGAAAACCTCTGGGGTTGAACCTCACCCAGACCTGAGTTTCAAATCCATCTCTGCCACCTAGTGGCACCATGCCATGGGCATTAGATCCTCAAAAGTCTAGGACAGTGACACGTGTGTAGTAGGGATCAGGAAATTGTCCACTAGCCAACACTATCAAATTACCTCCTCTTGTTGTTTTACCTTTAGTCCTTTGGGTTGTGAAGTCCTGAAAATACTGGTGAAGTTTGAGGGCTGTAGAGAGGTTAGAGAGCACTAAATAGGACCTACCTAAATGGTTTCACACTCATATCTGTAAGCATCCCTGATTTTGGTTCTCTCTCTAGTCCACTGGTTCTTAAATTTTACAAGGCATCAGATTCACCTGGAGAGCTTGTTAAAACACAGATTTCTGGACCCCACCTCTATAGTTTCTGACTCAGGAAATGTGGGGTGGGTGGGACAGAAATTCCTGGGTGAAGCCAAGACTACTAGTCTGGCACTTGGGGAGTCACTGCCCTAGTCTGCTCTCATGCTGAAGCCAAAATGATTTGGCTGAAGCCCTGATTTTATAATTTCACTTCCTGTTTAAGACCTTTCAGTGGCTCTCTGTAAGACATGTTGTGAGATATCAACTGTAAGGGTAAGATGGTCAAGCTTTCTTTGTTGGAGGGAGGCCACTGCCTCCCCACCCTCTCCTCCCACAGTGTCTCCTGGAAGACATGGTCTGATGGAAGGCTGACCTTTTGATTTCACAATGCAACGTTTCCAGCCTTCTCAGCCTTGGATCTGTAAACACTTAACACCAGAATGAGCTCAGGGGTCTCCAATTATGCAGAAGATGATCACGAGGTGCATCCATTTCTCTCTCCAGGAGACAAGAAAAGTTGTAATTGTTCTGTCTTCTACTTTATAGATTTCTGCAAAATTCTGTCCTGACTTGTAGACACTTTCATGCTACCTATACATGCATGTAAATCTGCAACGCTTACTCACTACCAAATTGTGTTCTCTGTCTTCTTTCTTCATATGTTGATACAAAGGAATTGTTTTGTTGTTGTTGTTGTTCTTAGGATTGTTTTATTTTCCTAACACACCTCTAACCATTCTACCCTGCTCTGAGGACCATACTTCTCTCATAGGGATAGATACGTACCAACCTGTGTTGATGCAATTAGATTCTGTCTCCCAGGAATTTGGGACCAGGACTGAAAGACATGGTCTGGAGAGAGAGAGGGGGGGGGGACGGGGAGAGAGAGAGAGACAGAGAGAGAGAGAGAGACAGAGACAGAGACAGAGAGATACAGAGAGAGATAGAGAGAAGTGCTGGTTTCTGCCTTGGGTTCTGTGAGCTACCCTGTGTCCTGCCCAAATCCCCTTTTTTTGCTTAAGCAAATTGGCCTTGGCTTTCTGCTAATTGCAACCAAAATAACCCACACTGAGATACTCCCCCTTGCCTTCCTGAAGTCCAGATTCCTGCGCACAGTAGTAAAGCCCTTCACAATCTGGTGCCTGCTTACTTTTCATCTTTTACAACACATTCACCTCCTTCTCTATATTTCAGCAATATTGAACTACTTTCCTGCTTACTTTTCATCTTTTACAACACATTCACCTCCTTCTCTATATTTCAGCAATATTGAACTACTTTTTAGCTCTTTCTACTCTTCAGGTGTTGGACATGATGTGTTCTCTTTGCCTGTAACACTTTTTCTCCTCATCTTTGCCTGGCCAATCCCTACTTGGCCTTCAGATATCAGTGTAGGTGTGTCATTTCCTCCAGGAAGTCCTCCCAGACACACAGCTTCTTCATACTCTTAGAGTATCTTTAGCTCCCACATTATGATTGCCTGTTGACCTGTCTTTCTTTCTCTCTTGATTGTGAACTCTGTGAGGGCAAAGACTGAATCTTGATCATTGTTGTATTTGGGTGGCTAACATCATGTCTGGAACTTGGCTGGCACCCAATAAATATTTGTTAAATGAATGAAGACTCCTTGCCATAGCCAACTACCCAGCAGCAGACTGACAATGTTGAATAGAAAAAATAAAAATTACTTTGGCCTCAAGCTATAGACTATGATTTGGAAATACTCCTGAGGTCAAGAATCAGATATTTCCATGGTTTGGGAATATCCAGTTACCTTCATTGTATCTTTTTTTCCTTATTTAATGACTGTGCCAGAGTTTCTAATTAGAGAAAAGACCTCATGCATTTATTTATTGAAATGTGCTGCATCTCTAGGGAGAACTTGAGAATAAGGCTGGAATTTAGCATATCAGAAATTCAATCCATCTGAGATCTCTCAAAGAGGCTTGCCCTTGGGTCATTTTGCACAGACTTTCATAGTGACTGAAAACTGTTGTCATGGTAATCATGGAAACTTTCATGATTTTTGTATGAGTTAATGAAGACACAGGAAACAACCCAAAGGAATTCATAGTTGGGCATGCATTTGTCTCTATATTAACCCAATCATTGTTTTGAACACACATCTGCCCCAGGGTGGGTCCTCTTGGCTCTTGGTCCTGACAGGAATAAATAAACAACTGATTCCTTTTCGGTATTTCAGTCTAGGAGGCTGTGGATGGCTGCTCTTTTGGTCACATTTCACCAGGAAATCCCGCATGGAGAGTTTAGAGGAACAGAAGAAAAAAGCATGGTTGCGTGAAGCAAGTCTTTTTCTTTTATTTCAAATTATTAATGTTGCTGATTTGAAGGCATTTAAATTTAATACTATAAAGAAAGTTTCAGTAGTGTAGAGCACAGAACATTGACTGTATCTGAAGCCCTTCTTTTATGGTCCTTTATAAACACACCTTAACTCAAGCCTCCGTCAAGCCTACACATTTGGATCCAGATAGCCTAGTGTGCTCACAATATTTGAGTGTGAGATTTTCCATCTGTGTCCTTCCTGCTAGTTATTTCCCAATATCCATTCTTCCCTCCTTTCCTAGTAATAGAATCCCCTACTTTTAGTGAGGCACGTGGGTGTTTGAAGTCAAGACATTTCCCACTCTCCCTTACTGCTGGCCAATGGCATTTAAGTAGAAGTGGCATATTCAACTTTCTGGATGTATCTGGAAAGGGAGTGAGTATGTGCCCTTCTTCATCCCTTCCTACTGACTGGAATGTGGACGTGATGGATGGAGCTGCGGTAGCCACGTTGGACAATGAGTTGGGAGCCATGTCGAGAATGGTGGGACTACAAGACAGAAGTCTGGGTCCCATAAAAGCTCAGGCTGACTATGTTTATAGGAGAGAGAAAGAAACTTCAGTCTTAACAAAGAGACTATTATTTTGGATTTTCCTTCATCTAATCTTAACTGAATCCACCCAAAAGTGAACATTTTTTTCCTCTTTCCACTGATTGCGTTTGAAATCCATGGGCTTTTCTGTGAGACTTACATTCTGATCCCAGGACATACTGGAAGGTGGTCGGGTTTGCTGGACCTTTGCATTAGCCAGTCTGAATTTTCTGATATTATGTGGAATTGAAACACCATTTCAGTGGCAGGGGGACACCCATTCCAGTTTAGCCATAGAGACATAGTGTTGCCTGGTCTTTAAATTTTTCTATTTCAGTGGAGCCACATACCTTTTTACCCTAAAATCAGGACTGCTACCTCAAGTGCTTTTTGGAATGAGGTAGGTGATGAATAAGACTCATTACTGATTAGTCTGAGTGTGAAGTAATGGAGATAGAGACAACAAAACAAAACAAAACACCACCTTTCACATTATCTAAAACAAGTGTAACAACCTCCACAATAGAGACACAAGCCTTATGCCAGCGAAGCAATGTGATTTTTACTTACCGAACTTGGGCCTTTTAATCTTCTTTGTCATTTCTTTATTAGAATGTATTCCTGTCACCAGCAAAACTACAAGAAGAAAATACCAAAAAATCTTATCAATATTATTTCACTTAAATCCTTTCTCTCTTTTGACCTCTATATTTACTTTGATCCTACATAAAGTATCCTCATTAATTTTCCTTTATATTAAGATTGGGAAAATAAGATGTGTAATTTGTATACTTTCCTTAGCTCCTGCTGAAAGGTCCTTTCAGAAACACTGCCTGGATACTTGTCACTTGTTTTGCTGTCTTTAAATTTCACCACATCAATCCTACAGTCTCTGCTCTCTAGAGGAGGGAATGTGGGTCTGGAGAAGTGCACTCATTTGTCTGGTCTCAGGAATAAATTTTTATAGAGGTATAAGGAGTGCCCCAACTCTTCTTGTGCTCTTTCCTCTGTTCCACAGGAGGCTTCCAAATGGCCAGTTCCCAACCAGCCAGAGAACTGCATGTGCGTGTGTGCGCACGTGTGTGCATGCATGTGAATGTGCCCGAGGGAAGGCTGAATGGAGGCGACATGTAAAAATCCTTAGAAGAGAGGCTCTCTGGGAAAGGAAGGCAAAGAGAAAGAAATTTGGGAGAAGAGGGACACACTCATCATGAGTTCTGAGGAGTGACCCGAGTGTCTCCTGTGGCCCATTGAGGCCAATCCCAGGTAGTTGAACTTCCTCCTCAGAAGCAAGAGAGAACCTCAGACAGCATTTGAATACTGCTGTCCATCAGGAAGTATGACAGTAGGGGAAGAAGGGGGAAATCTTTATCCTTTTTAACTTAAAGTCACGTTACCAGTTCCTTTTCAAGCACATACCAGGTAGTTGAACTTCCTCCTCAGAAGCAAGAGAGAACCTCAGACAGCATTTGAACACTGCTATCCATCAGGAAGTATGACAGTAGGGGAAGTAGGGGGAAATCTTTATCCTTTTTAACTTAAAGTCACGTTACCAGTTCCTTTTCAAGCACATAAGATGAAATTGAACCTTGTGTGCTTTTTAAAAATAATGAAGACCGTTTTTCTTCTCATTAAAAAAATAATACGTGTTCCTTGTGGAAAACTGTAAAAAACAAAAAACAGTACAGAAAATATAGATGAACACAAAAGTATAATATTTTTTAGTCTTTGTATGTATGTAGGTATTCATATGAGTATTCTTAAACAAATGTATGATCATGTTCATACTGTTCACAACATTTTATAACATATTTCTACTTAAGGATATATATCAACATTGTTTCCTTGTCATTTAAATATTCTTCCTACAATAATTTTAATTGCCTGCAAAGTATCGTGTTATATAGATGTATCATAATTTAGCCAATCCTCAATTTAATAGTTTCATCTTTGCACGGATCCATTATTATTTCCTCAAAATAGATTTCCAAATAGAACTTTTTGTCTGAAATAAATGCCCACTGAAAAGTTTGATACATATTGTGAAAATTTCTCATAGCATGTTTAAATTAGCAATGTATAAAAACGCTCACTTCTGTATACCTACAGTTATTCTACCTGTAGACAGTGTTTTTCCTTTCAAAATGCAGGTGAATTCTCTCTTCTTCCTTCCTTTCCAGGTATTCTTCTAACTCACCCACCTGAAGGTGGTACTGCTTTAACTTCCCTTCATTTTAGCCACTTTTCTGAGAAACCCATTTTCTGGATGAAGTTGGGATTCTGAAGGTCAACATGAGGGCAAGCAAAATAGGTATTCATCTTCTAGTTTATATGTTTTTAGTAGAAAGAACACAGAGGCTCAATTTAGGTATACGTGGACTTAGGAATTCTTGAATTGACAACTATTTTTGAAGGAAAGAGTGGCAATGCCACCAGGTGTTTAAGAAAACTTTTAAGGTATTTTTTGATTAGCTGCTACAGATTGTATGTTTGTGCCCCCCGCCCCCCCCCAATTCAT
>NW_007727299.1:247010-261273 GCF_000696425.1 Galeopterus variegatus
GTATTTTTTGATTAGCTGCTACAGATTGTATGTTTGTGCCCCCCGCCCCCCCCCAATTCATGTTGAAATCCTAACCTCCAATGTGAGGGTGTTAGAAGGTGGGGCCTTTGGTTGGTGATTAGGTCATGAGGGTGGAGCCCCCATGAATGGGATTATAAAAGAGGCCCCAAGAGCTAGCTTGCCCTTCTGTCATGTGAGGACACAGACAGAAGATGGCCATCTATGAACACGGAAGTGGTCTCTTGCCAGACACTGAATCTGCCAGCACTTGATCTTAGGCTTCTCAGTCTCCAGAACTGTGAGAACTAATTTACGTATTTTATATGCTACCCAGTCTATGGAAGTTTGTTATAGCAGCCTGAACTAAGACACCAGCTAATCTGTGCCAATGGTGTGGCCACTGAATTATCCTCGGTTTTGACTATTAGCACTAGTTGAAGCTTGGACAGTTGACACAACATGTCCTACAAGAACAGAAACATGAAAGAGAACTGAGCGAGAACCAAAATTCTAGCCAAGTAGAATGAAGGCAGACATTTTTAGGTGTTATTTACTTCTGGGTTTTGGGTGGGTATGAGTGTCCTGGAGGTCTATTTTTTATAGCAATCACTGTGTCATTTAACTCTGTGCAAAGACCACACATTCATTTTTGTGTGCCAGAATCCTAGAATATTTTTAAAAACAAATATACTAAATACATACACAGAAAAAAATTAAGCAAGTTAAGCAGAGCGAGTAAGCTAAATAATAAATTTGAATATCAATTCTAGTGGAAAATGAAATACTCTCCTTCTGGGCCCATGTGCCTGTGGCAAGTGGTTTATAAGTCCTGGTATCATTAGGACCATAAATATCTCAGTAAGACCACCCCATCACTTGCATTTGGTTGCCCAAGACCTTCCAGGCTGAAAACATTCATAGCTGGGTTCAGCTTAACAGCCATGGTTAATAAAGTCATTATTTTCAATGGTACACACAGGCCCTCCCCTGAGCTTATATACTTGTTAATCAAAGCTCCCCAGAAAGTACTCCTCAAAGGGAAGGCTGGTCAATAATGCCTGAAAATGTGCTTGTGCCCTGGGGCATGTCTTTTTTCTTTGTCAGCAAGAGTTGTCCTGCTGCACTGGAAATGGTAAATTGCATGTTGAACTTGGGTGAGAGAAAAATCAGTCCTGTGTTCATTTTCCCAGGAAGCCTAGCAGAGCGCCAAGACAGAGGGCTGATGTTTGCTTCAAAGCACAGACAGGTCTGAAAGCCAGTCCCTTTTGCAAGAGTAGTTAATTATCTGGCTACTGAGGCCATTGGTGTCTAGAAACCTTGAGAGAATTAAGTCTAGAATCGAAAGTTCCAAGGCAATTAGGATTTACCAACACTGCGGCCATGCTTCTCAGTGTTTTAAAATCCAATGCTCCGGTTCCGAATAACATAACAAGTTATCATTCTTTAGTATGCTTGACATTTCAAAGCAAATTAAATATTAAGCTTAGCTTTTCTAATAAGAAATTTCTCCCACTTCACTCTCTTACTCTCTAGTGTGACAATCAATACAGTTAAAATATCTGAGCTGTAATTGTTTTTAAATCCAATTTAAAAATTGATTATACAGATAATTTATAGAGGGAGAAAACATGAAAGGATAAGCATGAAACAATGTTTAATCTCATGAATGATAAAAAAAAAAAATGCAAGCTAAACCAAAACAAGGGAAATGTTTTCCCCTATCATTTCAGTAAATATGGAACTCAACATTATACTTCAATCCTGGCAGGGATTTGGGATTAGGGCGTTCTTGTGTACTGTTGGTGAAGTCTAAACAGGTAGAGCCATTCTGGAAAGCAATTTGGTAATATGTTTCAAAGCCTTAAAAACATTTACTTTCTTTGACCTAGAAAAAAATACTCCTAGGAATATATTTCAAGTTATAATCAGAAATGCAGGCAAAAATTTATGTAAAAACGTTCATTATACTATTATTTCTAATGGCAATCTGTAAATAATGAAATGTTGAAAATGGCCTAACAGTAGGAGAATTCTAAGCACTTATTCTAAATGATGTATAGAAGAATATTAAATTACCTGTAAAGTGCTCAGCTCTAACCTTCAGAATGATTCTGCCAAAGTTAAAATACATGCAAAGAGAAAAAACTGGGACAAATATACCCAAATATTAACAATAGTTGCATTATAATTTCTGTTTTATAATTTCTGTATTTCCCCTTTAATATTGTATTTCTTAGGTATATATATAAATATATATTTTATATAGGATGTTTCTTTTATAATTAGAAAAAGACAATTATTTTTTAATTTGGTCATATTGAAATCATATAGACTTATAATAATGAAAAGTACTTTTAAAAATTATTGGCGTGATTAATCTGTGTTCACATTTTCTAGTTTTTCTGTCAATAATGAAGTACAGTCAGAATCCATCTACTTTCAAGAAAAGAAATGAAGTGCCAGAATAGCTAATCAATGATCAAATCAGTAAGCGCTTACTGAATTCTTATTATGTGCCTAGAACTTTTATAAAAATGCCTTATTCTAGCCCATGCAACTCTCATTAGATCCTTTTTTTTAGAGTCCCTCAATATACTAACACAGGTAGTGTCCACAATGCCTTCTTGAAAACAGATTTATAAAGCAGATCATTTTAAAACAGTTCAAATTTCCCTAATGCATTAATTTGGGATTATGAACTCAGTGAAACATTTAGCATCAAATCAGTCAGAGCTTCATAGCAAGGCTATAACAACTTATTCTGTACAATCACATAAATCATAAAATTATGCTTCAAATCATAGAATATTCAAGCTGGGAGGAGGTCATTCCTTTATTTTGCAGAAAGGAAACCAAGGTCAAGGTTAACACCGTGGCTAATGCTGCAGTTGTGTGGGGGTGGAAGTTGGAACCAGATGCAAGTCTGCAGGCTACAATCTCAGCCTCTTCATTCCACTTGCTCCCCCCAAGTGATTACATACATGGTAATTCAGTGACAATGGGCAGCATAAAACTCTGCTCGATCATACATCTAAATCTATCTAAAACAAACATGCTACTCTGGTGTATATTAATTAAACACTTAATTGACGTTAATGTGAAGACATTTGGGGGGAATCATTGTATGACTCTGATACCTTAAAAATTCAGCATCCCTAAACACAATCATCTATTTAGCAATGTATCGAGTGCCTGTGATATGTGTTTATTACATTATTATTACATAATTATATTATTATATGTTTATATGATTTCAATATGAACAATAAGCTGCAGCTCCTGCCCTCAATAAGTTTGCAGTTTTGGGGGAGCCAGACTAATGACCAGGCAAATACGGTGCAGCTGTGATGAGAATAAGTGCAGAGCACCATGCAAGTGATAGGGTGATGGCTGCATCTAATGTGGGGTGGAGGGAAGCTTACTGGAGGACCAGCAGTGTTTGTGGAGATGTGGGGGTGTAAGAGTGAGAGGAAGGGCATTCTAGAAAAGGGAATAGCATGTTCAGAGGCTTGCAGATGGCCCTTAGGGAAATCAGAAGTTCAGTGCCAGGGTAGGGGCTGTGGGGAGAGATGAGAGTGGGGCAGATAGCAAGAGCCATATCAGGAAGGCCTCACAAACAAGACCCTCTGATGAACTTGCGCTCTATCCTACAGGCAAAGGGAAAACACTGAGGGGTTTAAATCAAGAGGGTGGGTTCCAGTTAAGATGGCAGAATAGACAGTCCCCAGCTTCACTCTCTCCCACAAATCAACCAATTTACAACTATAAAAATGTAACGTCAGCCAAGCTGGGGCTGTTGGCGCTCAGGGGAAGAGGAGAAGAGACCTATGGAGTTCATGAAAGCAAGAGAAATCACAATGAGAGAAAGAAAAAACTGCTAGGAGTGTTTCAGGCCACGACTGCTTGAAGGCTGGAGCTGCTGAGCACATGGAGCAGGAGCCGGCAGAAGCCTCAGCTGTGCCCTTCAGATGGAGTTACTTGGAGGTAGCAGGGGAGAAGAGGGCCTTGGTGGCCCCCAGGACAGAGAGACCATAAATAGGGTTCCCGTGGACCCAAGCAGGAGTGAGGAGCCAGAACAGCTGAAAAAGGGGAGCCATTCAGAGGCTTGTGAGTCATTGCAAGGGACCGGTGCAGGGCCCATCCCATGGGAAGTGTTTGGAGACAGGCCCATTGGGAGAATACTGGGACACAGCAAGGACAGCCAATCTGCCCCCCAATCAGCTCAGGAGCACTCAGAGGAGACTGGTTGGGAATGCAGAATTGCTTGGGGTGCAGTTTGATGACAAGATTCAGGCCCAGATAAGAGTTTCTACACAACCCAGGTGCACTGGGTCTCTGGAGAGCCGGAAGTACCTATAAGGTCAACCATTAAACCCTGAGCTGCACAAAAAGCCTTCCTTGGGGAAACAGCAGCAAAGCAGCAATTTAGCTCAACCACAAAGCTCAAGTACTGGTTCCCACAGGAAGTTCTTCAGTTTTAGAAGTAACCAAAGGACAAAAAATTAGTTCCGGCCCAGGCACACCACAAGTACCTTGGGGCCTGCCAGGGGAACTGAGGCTTGGAGCCAGGGACTGGACCTACACCCATAGCGACTCACACTGCCAGTGCCTCAGGGCCTGGCCCAGGGGCCCGGGTCATGGAGCTGGGGACTGGACAACCCCACCCACAACCAGGCACACCACCAGCACCAAGGAGCATGCCAAAAACATCACCTCCATGTGGGTAGCCCATCATAGCCACTACAGTAACCACAGCTGCCATAAAAGTGGCTAGACATCACGATCACCATGCAGATGGTCCACCAGCCACTGAAATGCATTGACACAAGGAGAGTCACCAGCAGAGACCAAAGAAAAGAAGAGGATGTCTCTCTCCACAAAGCCCATTCCAGAGTGACAGAAGAAGCATCTGCTCTATGATAGTATTGGGGGACCTGAACACACCTCTCAGCATTGGACAGATCATCTAGGCAACAAATCAACAGACTAACCATTACTTTTTCGGAGGGAAAGAAGAAATCTAGGGTTATCAATGGTGGGAGTAGGGCGGGAGAGGGGGGTAGGGACAGGTTGGACAAGAGGCATAAAAAGTAAGTACAATTTGTAACAATATACATACTAGTAGTATTGAAACCACCCCCCCCCCCAAATAAATAAATAAATCAAGAGGGTTGTAATCAGACATGGGCTTTAGGGAGATAAATATAGGTGTAGTGGAGAATGGGTTAGAGGGGGAAGAATTTGGGGCAGGGAGGCTGTCATGGTACTTAGAGGAGGGTCATTGGGGACATAAGGAGATGGCTCTGGGATAAAGAGAGATTCCAGAGAGGTAGATGTGTGAGGACTTAGAGAGGGAAACTTCTGAGCAGGAGTCTCTTTTTTTTCCCCATTAACAGAATGGTTTATTATTTTTTCCCAGCTTTATCAAGGTATAATTGACAGAAATTTTGTTTATATTTATGTACATGACATGTTATTTAGATACATGTGTACATTATGAAACTACTCAATCAAGCTAATTAACATATCCATCACCTCACATGCTTATTTTTTTGGGGTGAGGACATTTCAGTTCTTCTCTCTTAGCAAATGTCAAGTAAACAATACAGTATTATAAACTATGGTCATCATGCTGTATTAGATCCCCAGAACTTATTCATCTCATAACTAAAAGTCTGTACCTTTTGACCAACATCTTCCCATTCTCCCACCTCTCAGCTCCTGGCAACTACCATTCTACTTTTCTTCTATGAATTTGGCTCTACCTTCTGCTTCTGTGAGTTTTAGATTCTATAATAAGTAAGATCATACAGTATTTGTCTTTCTGTGTATGGCTTATTTCACTTAGTATAATGTTCTCCGGTTTCATTCATGTTGCAAACCACAGGATTTCCTTCTTTTTTAAGGCTGAATAATATTCCATTGTATATATGCAACACATTTTCTTTATCCATTCATCTGTCAATGGAAACTTAGTTTGTTTCCATATTTGGTTATTGTGAATAGTGCTGCAATAAACATGGAAATATAGATATCTATTCAACATACTGATTTTATTTCTTTTGGATGTATATCCAGAACTGGTATTGCTGGATCATATGGTAGTTCTATTTTCAATTTTGGGGGGAACTTCCATACTGTTTTCCATAATGGCTGTGCTATTTACATTCCCACCAAAAAGGGTTTACAAGGGTTCCCTCTTCACCACATCCTTGCCAACACTAGTTAACTTTTGTTTTTTTGGTAATAGCCATTCTAATAGGTGTGAGGTAATACCCCATTGTGCTTTCAATTCGCACTTCACTGATGATAAGTGATGTTGAACATTTTTTCATATACCTGTTGACCATTTGTATGTCTTCTTTTGAGAAATGACTGTTCAGATCATCTACCTATTTTTAAAATCAGGTTATTTGAGTTGTTTGAGTTCTTCATATATTTTGGATATTAACTCCTTATCAGATGTATGGTTTACAAATGTTTTCTCTCGTTCTGTAGGTTGTCTCTTCACTATGTTGATTGCTCCTTTGCTGTGCAGAAGCTTTTTAGTTTGCTGTAATCTCATTTGTCTATTTTTGCTTTTTTGCCTGTGCTTTTAGGGTCATATCCAAAAAGTCATTGCCGAGACCAATGTCAAGAAGCTTTTTCTCTGTTTTCTTCTAGTAGTTTTACAGTTTCAGATCTTATGTTTAAGTCTTTAATGCATTTCAAGTTGATTTTATTATGTGGTGTGAGATAGGGATCCAATTTAATTTTTCTGCATATGGATATCCCATTTTCCTAGGATCATTTATTGACGAGACTAACCTATCCCCATTGTGTGTTCTTGGCACCTTTCTCAAAGATCAATTGACCATAAGTGCATGAATTTATCTCTGGGCTCTATTTTCTGTTCACTCATTTATATGTCTGTTTTTATGCCAGTACCATGACGTTTTGGCTACTACAACTTTGTAGTATATTTTGAAATCAGGTCATATGCTTCCACCTTTGTTTTTCTGTTCACTCATTTATATGTCTGTTTTTATGCCAGTACCATGATGTTTTGGCTACTACAACTTTGTAGTATATTTTGAAATCAGGTCATATGCTTCCACCTTTGTTCTTTTTGTTGAGGATTACTTTGGCTATTCAGTATCTTTTGTGATCCAGTACAAATTTTAGGATCTTTTTTTTTTTCTATTTATGTGAAAAATGCCATTGGAATTTTAATATGGACTGCATTGAATCTGTAGATTGCTTTGGGTAGTATAGACATTTTTACAATATTAATTCTTCCTTCTTCCCTTAAATGTCACCTCTCCTGATATAATGTCCAGTAACAAGATCCCCACCATGTTGCTGCCAAAGCAATCTGTTTATTGATTATTTAAAGCCATTAAAAATAGAGGACACCAAAAATTGGAAAGACATTCCTTGTTCGTGGACTGGAAGAATTAACACTGTGAAAATGTCTATACTACCCAAAGCAATCTACAGATTCAGTGCAATCCCCATCAAAATACCAATGACATTCATCACAGAAATAGAAAAAACAATATTAACATTCATATGGGACAACAGAAGCACCTGAATAGCCAAAGCAATTCTGAACATAAAAAATAAAGCTGGAGACATTACACTACCTGATTTCAAACTATACTACAAGGCTGTAGTGACCAAAACAGCTAGGTACTGGCATAAAAACAGACACATACCTCAATGGAACAGAACTGAGAACCCAGAAATCAACCCCTGTACTTAGAGCCAATTGATCTTAGACAAAGGCACCAAGAACATACTTTGGGGAAAGGACAGCCTCTTCATTAAATGGTGCTGGGAAAACTGGATGTCCATGTTTGGAAGAATGAATGTCAAGAGAGAGAAAGACAGACTCTTCTCTTCTTTTAAAGCCCTCAGAACCATGCCCCTGACCACCATTTTTAATCCATTCATTATGGCATTGTGCTATAAAGTGATTGAAGTCCAATCACCACTTCAAGGCCTCACCTTTTGATTAGCATGATAGGATTTCCCACCCTCTTAACAGTCACAGTGGGGGCTAAGTTTCCAATACATAAAACTTAGGGGACACAATTCAAGCTTCAGAGAGTTTCAGAGGGACACAATTCAATCCACTACATTCCATCTCTGGCTCCCTAAAACTCATGTCCTTTTCACAAGCAAATACATTCATTTCATCCCCAAGTCTTAACTTGTTTCAACTCAAGAGACCAAAATACAAAGTCCCATCTGCGAAATCAATACAAGTTATCTACTTCCACAATACAATGGTGGGACAAACATAGGGTACATATTCCCATTCAAAAAGGGAGAAATAGGCCAAAAGAAAGGTGTAACAGGTCCCAAATATGTTCAAAACACAGCAGGACAGGCATTAAATCTCAAGGCTGGTGAATCAGGTAGCTTGGTTCCATGTTCAATCTCCTACATGCTGGTGTGGGAGCTCCACTCCTATGGCTTTCCTGGTCTCAGTTGATGCTTTAGGTCTTGCAGCCTGGTGTTGCATGCTGGTAGCTCCACTAGTCTGGGGTCTCCATGGCGGTCCCGCTCTACTAGACATGGCACTGATTAGGTTTCTCTGATGCAACTCTGGCCCCATATTTCCACTTGGTATTGATCTAGGAAAGGCTGTTTGCAGTGACTCCACCCCTGCAACAGATCTCTTCCTGGGTCCCCAGACTTTTCCATATATCCTTTGAAATCTGGTTGGAGGCTCCCAAGCCTCTACAGCTCTGGCATTCTGCAAGCCTGCAGACCTAACACCATGTGGATGCTGCCAAGACTTCAGGCTTATATTTTCCAAAGCTGCATGACCAGCCACACTTGGGGCCAATTAATCCACAGCTGGAACAGCCAAAGCAGAGGTGCTGGTACTGGAAGCAGCTTCCCAAGGTGGTCTTGGGCAGTGAGCCCATGGAGGTATCCTCAAGCCTGTTCCCCAAGACCATTTTGTCTCCCTAGGCCTTTGGGCCTGAAATGGAAGAATTGGCCTCAGAGGCTTCTGCAATGCCTTCAGGGTCTTTTTCTCCTTCTCTTTTTTTTTTTTTTCGTCTTTTTTTTACCGTGTCCGGCAACGGATCGCAACCCTCAGTGTTGCCCCTGTACCGGACCAGGGACCGGCGACGGGATCGCAAGCCTCGGCGCTGCTCCCCCCCTTTTAAATTCTGGCTTTATGTTTTGCCTTTGCCACCATAACTCAGTGTAGGCTGTTACGAGTAGTTATGCAGGTTCCTTAATGCTTTGCTACTTAGAAATTTCTTCTGCCAAACATTCTGGTTCACAACTCTTAAGTTCCAACTTCCACAAAGTCCTAGGACATGGACACAATGCAGCCAAGTTCTTTGCCAGTTTACAGCAAGGGTGATCTTTGCCTCAGTTTCTGAAAAATTCCTTCTTATTTCTATCTGAGACCTCCTTAGAATAGTCTTTACAGTCCATATTTCCATAAGCACTCTGGCCATCACCATTTTAAAAATCTCTAAAACATTCCATACTTTCCCTGGTTTTCTTGTCTTCTAAACTCCCACCAGCAGCTAGACTTTTCCTAACCTTTTCCTCTAAATTCCTCCAGCCTCTCCTCAACACCCAGTTCCAAAGCCATTTCCACATTTTCAAGTATTTGTTATAAGGAACACCCCACTCCCGGTACCAATTTTCTGTATTAGTCCGTTTTGTGTTGCTATAACAGAATACCTGAAACTGGGTTATTTATAAAGAAAACAAAATTTATTGCTTACAGTTTCTGAGGCTGGGAAGTCCAAAGTCCATCTGGTGGTGGCAACAGTGACCCAGGGGTCTCACATTGCAAGATGGTAGAAGCAGAGAGAGCAAGAGAGAGAAAGACAAAGACAGACTCTCCTCTTTCTTTAAAGCCCTCAGAACCATGCCCCTGACCACCATTTTTAATCCATTCATTATGGCATTGTGCTACAGTCCAATCACCACCACTTCAAGGCCCCACCTTTCAATTACCATGATGGGATTTCCCACCCTCTTAACAGTCACAGTGGGTGCTAAGTTTCTAATACATAAAACTTGGGAGACACAATTCAAGTTTCAGAGAGTTTCGGGGAACACAATTCAATCCACTACGCTAACTACTTTTTTAATCTATTGTAAATGGGATTTTAAAAAATTTCTTTTCAGATAATTCCTTATTAGTATATTGAAATACTACTAATTTTTAAATGTTCATTTTGTATCCTATAACTTTACTGAATTCATTTGTTAGTTCTAACAGTTTTTTTGTGTAGTCTTTAGGGTTTTCTAGATATTAAATCATATCATCTGCAGAGATAATGTTACTTCCTCTTTTCCAGTTTGGATGCTTTTTGTTTCTTTCTCTTGCCTAATTGGTCTGGCTAGGACCTCCCATACTACGTTGAATAGAAGTGGTGAAAGGGTGAGAGTGGACATCATTGTCTTTTTCCTGATCGTAGAAGAAAAAGCTTTCAACTTTTCACCATTGAGTATGATGTTAGCTGTGGGCTTGTCATATGGCCTTTATTGTGTTGAGGTATGGGAGTCTCCTTTTTCTATTTTGGTTTCTTGCTGTCTGAATGAAGTACTTTGAAGGGGAAAGAGTTTTGCAGAAGGGCAGGCTGAGAAAGGCAGGGGACAAAGGACAGTAGTCTCCCTTCTTGGTTCTGTGAGGCTGAGGAACATGGCAGAGTGTGAAATGGCCTCAGGGTTTGTTTTCTGTTTTGTTTGTTTTACTAAATCTTTCCTATTCCTAACCCCTTGCCCCATCCCCACTATTTCTATTAACCCGTAGGCTAGTATGAGAAGGAGGTAGCCTCTCAAAAGGGCAAGGTAGAAATGAAAGACCCATCTGCATGAGCCAGGGGACAGTGCCACTGAGAGAGCATGTTTGTGTCCTTATCTTGGCTTGGGAGAGGGTGGCCTAGCTGAGAAGCAAGCTGGTGGAAAAGAGCTGGCCTAGCTCTCTGGCAGCGATTTTACACAGGGCAGGGTGATTAATCGCTCAGCTACGTAACTTACAGAAGAAACAGGAGGCTCTGAGAGGAGTGACTTGCCAAAGTTAGCAGGTTGATGTGGAGATAGGACTAGAGCTCATATCTTCCTGACTCCCAGTGTGGTGCTCCTGCACCATGCCGCCAACCCCTTTGCCTTCCCAGCCATGTTAACTCTTTCCCTTCTAGTCCCCAATTCTGCCATGCAGACTCCTGCTGAACGTACCTTGAATTGTGTCCCCAAATTCCTGTGTTGAAGTCCTAACCCCCAGTACCTCAGAATGTGACCTTGTTTGGAAATAGGCTCATTGCAGATGTAACCAGTTAAATTAGGGTGAGGTCACACTGGAGGAGGGTGGGCCCCAAATCCCATATGACTGGTGCCATTTTAAAAAGGGAAATTTTGGAGGCAGACATGCACACAGGGAGAATGCCTTGGGAAGACAAGGCAGAGATTGGAGTGATGCATCTACAGGCCATGGAGCACCAAAGATCCACAGCAAACCACCAGAAGCTGGCAGAGAGGCATGAAACAGATTTCTCCCTCACAGCCTTCTGAAGAAACCCAGCCTGCTGACACCTTGATAGCCTCCAGAACTGTGAGAGAATAGACTTCCACTGTTCTAAGCCACTCAGTCTGTGATATTTTGAAATAGCAGCCCTAGCAAACTAATGAAGACTATCTGAAAGGCCTTTCTACTCTTCCCTGGCAATAGTTTCACAATGACACACAGACTCACTTTACCTGACAAGGCATGGCACAGTAGGGCCAAGTTTAATAGGAGTTTACCCTTGGGCTTAGGCTAAACCCATTAGCAGTTTCTGTTTTCTAGACAACCTGCTGCTCCTCAATGGCCTATCCAAATTTGCATTCTCTGGTGATAGTGGATAAGTTCAAGTGTTTCGTCTCTGAAAGTATGACTTGTCAATGGTATAAGTGAAGCCATGTCAGTGATAAGAATTTTTTTTTAAGCAGTTAAGAAACAAGAAGAGTCCTAAATTAGGAATCAGCAAATATGCTGTATCTGAAATACTTGCTAGTTGGTGAAGAATACACGGAAAGATTTGTGTGTGTGTGTAAGTGTACTATGTAGTATGTAGAGACACATGTATGTAATACATATATTTGCTTTATATAAAAATATATATACACATCCATCCTGAATTTGATCTACACTTAACATTCTCACTTAAACGTCTCTCCAAAATATTTATCATAAAAAGATAAATTGTGTTTTTTTATACACTGCATCTTGGTTTAAAACTTTTCTTGGCTGGATTCTTTGGACATTAGGAAAATGTTAAAAGGGTATCCAGATACACATATAAAAGTACTTACCAAGGAACATTTCAATAACAGATGCCTTCATAGTGAGAACAACAATCCCCATTGATATAAGAACGGCACCCTGGAGAGGAAGAAAAAACATCATCATCATATTTCAGCCAGGAGTTCTGAATTGGATTATAAGGGGATGGGCTGTATTGTTTTGCATTGCCCTCCGGAGTCTTAAGATTCCAAGCTGCAACTTTTTACGAGGGTACTTCAAAGAGTTCACAGAAAAATAGAATTAAAAGATAGTACGAATCTTTCCACGAACTTTTTGAAGTACCTTCACATAAGCAGCTCATGCAGATGGCAGTGGCCAGCTGCGCTGGTACCCAGAGAAGCTATTCTCAGTTGGAAAACCCATTCTAGCCACCAGCCTCTGGTTCTTCGGGGATTCAGTCTTTATGAGAACTGAAGAGATTTTGAGAATATGTCCAACCAGTCTTCAAATTAGGACAAAAGTCACATTTATAGTATTGAGAAAACATTCTTAGATTACAGATGGGTACTTCATTCATCATTCATTCAATAAATATATATTAAATTCCTATTACGTGGCTAAGTTTTGTTAGGAAGGGTGTGATAAAAATTGAATTGAAAAAGTTCTCACTCCTAAAGGACTTACAGTTTAACAGAGGTGGAAAAACATACGTGGACATGAGTAACCACTACATGAGCGAGCAGAAGAGAGTGTTAAGGCTTCATAACAGAGTGTGAGGACAACTTTATAGAGCAATGATTCTCACACTTGGCTGCATATTAATCTTATCTGGGAGTTTAAAAAAATCCTGTTGCCCAGGCTGCACCCCAGAGAAGTTGAATCAGAATCTCTTGGAGTGGGGTCTAGGTATCAAGCTTTTTAAAAACTCCTCAGATAATTCCAACACACAGTCAAATTTGGGAACCAGTTTGGATTGGGCTCTTTAAATCTTAACATGCACACCAATCACATGGGGATCTTGTTAAAATGCAGATTCTACTCCAGTAGGTCTCGGTAGTGCTAGAGATTCCCCAAAGGGTCAGGAATTTTAGAGGAGGGAGAGAGATTATGTCAGCCACAGGAATAAGAGAAAAGCTCATTAGGGTTGTTAGCAACTGGGTCAACCTTGAAGAATGAACAGAATTTGGTCTCAGAAATAGGGGAGAAGTGGCCCGAGTGGGGGAAACAGCATTGACAGAGGTTTTGGAAAGCACAATGGATATGAAGAGGCTGTTGATCTATAAAGGTTCCCCCTTTTCTCGAGGTTTTAAGGAAACCCTCAAAGGTTCACTCATACTACCATCAGTCGAATGTATACTGTGCATTCTGTATTGTCTCCAATCCTTGCAGTAAGTCAGTATAGTAGGTTTTATGATCCCCATTAAACAGATGAGGAAACTGAGACATACAGAAGGGAAATGTCATAACCACGGTACAAGGCAGTGAGTAGGGTTAGAATGGAGGTGGAAGGAATCTGCCCTGGCCACAGGCAATAAAGAAGAACACTGTAGAGAATCCAAACACTTAAAAGTTGGTCTTTTTATTACCTGTATGAGCTAGAAGTTTTAAACAATGTAAATTATAATTCAACACTGCTCCCCTCTGGATAGATGGTCCCTTCTATATCTCTTCCTTCCCTCAGTGCCACTGCTGTGTAGCCTAGAGTTGGCATTTCTTTTTTTTTTCCTTTTTGTCTTTTTTCGTGACCGGCAACGGATCGCAACCCTCAGTGTTGCGCCCGTACTGGACCAGGACCGGCAACGGGATCGCAACCCTCGGTGTTGCGGCTGCACCTCGCTCAGCCAGTGAGCGGCTGGTCTGTATGTGGGATCCGAACCCTTGGCGGGAGCGCCGCCGCACTTCCCAAGCGGCGCACTGTAGCAGTGCGCCACCGGGCCGGCCCCTAGAGTTGGCATTTCTTTTTTTTTTCCTTTTTGTCTTTTTTCGTGACCGGCAACGGATCGCAACCCTTAGTGT
>NW_007727299.1:262165-271210 GCF_000696425.1 Galeopterus variegatus
AGCGCCGCCGCACTTCCCAAGCGGCGCACTGTAGCAGTGCGCCACCGGGCCGGCCCCTAGAGTTGGCATTTCTAACACTACACTCTGCCATGGCCAGTGGTGTGCTGGAACCCACTCTCTGAAAAACAAAGCCTTGATTTGTTGAGTTTGTCAATTTTCTGTGGTGTAAATCCTTCTGCTGTGGCTGATTTTGAAGCCACCAAAGTGATGTCTCTGAATGGAGATTTGGAAAGATATAAGCCCAATCTGGTACTAGTTAGATACAGTACAAGCTTATATCCAAATTCAGATATGGTGCTATGCAGAGTTTATGAACAAAAAGCAATTATTAGATTATGGTTGATGCAATTAACTTAAATAAATCTGTTTAGTATATTAAAGTTTTGTTATGAACAATTAAATTAGGCAGCAAGAATAACCCCAAACGGAACTGACCGCTTTGCTAATTTCCAGCAACAATTGCAATGTGTTAAATTTCCCAGTTAAGGTACTTGACCACTGGTTAATAAGCAAGTAATGATCTTTAGCTTCAAAACAAAAATAAAATCATACATACAATCTATTTGGCAATTGATGCTTGAATAGCTGGATTATATTTTGGAAATAGCGTGATAACAAGTCATTTTTTGTCTTTTACTAATTTGAGAAATTCCAGAACAATTTACATGTCTTCAGGCCTAAATGTTTAACTTTCCTGTGGGATAAATGCAGTACACCAAGCTCCCCTACTGGACCCACCTACCCAGCTCCACTAATTGGCTGTTACCATTCAGCACTGCAGATTTTTTTTTTTTCCTTTTTGTCTTTTTTTTTTTTTTCGTGACCGACAACGGATCGCAACCCTCAGTGTCGCACCCGTACCGGACCGGGACCGGCAATGGAATCGCAACCCTCAGTGTTGGGCCCGCACCTCGCTCAGCCAGTGAGCCGCTGGTCTGTATGTGGGATCTGAACCCTCCGCGGGAGCGCCACTGCGCTCCCAAGTGGCGCACTGTAGCAGTGCACCACCTGGCCGGCCCCAGCACTGCAGATTTTATATGAGTCGTCCTTGACTTCTCTTTCTCTCACACCCCACATTTTATCAATCAGCCAAGCCTGTTGTGTCTACATTCACAATGTATCCAGAATCTGACCGTTTCTCGTTTTCTTTACCATTGCCACCTGGCCCAGGCCACACCCTGTCCCACCTGGATGATTGCAATTAGCCTCCTAACTAGCCCATCTCCTTCCTTTGCCTTCTGCAGTGCACACAGCAGCCAGCGTGATCCGGCTCAAAGCCAGTCAGTTCATGGTGTTTCTCGGCTTAAAACTACAGCAGCTCCCCTCCTTATTCAGAATAAAAGCCAAAGTCTTTTCAGTTGGCTCAAGACCCTACTTGATGTAGCTGCCATTGGCATTCTGACCTCATTTCCTACTATTTTTCCCATCACTAATTAAGCTCCAGCCAGTGGCCTCAGCTGTTTCTAGAACATGCTGCTCACCTCGGGGTCTCTGCGCTCATTCTGTTTCCTCTGCCTGGACACCTTTCCCCAGATAAGCATGTGACTTGCTCCTTCATTTCTTTTAAATGTTTGCTTCGGTGTTACCTTCTTATGGGACATTTCCCAACCACCCAATTTAAAATCACAATTCCCTCCCACCCATCACCAACTGGTTTACCTTGTCTTTTTCCTACTGTCCTTTTCTCCATGTCACTTGTCCCCTCTGACATCCTCTATCATTTACTAGTTATTTATTTATTGCTTGTGTTCCTCACTAGAATGCAATCTTCATGAGGGCAGGGATTTTTATCTGATGTCTTAGGTGCTCAGTAAATATATGTTGGCTCAATGTGGGTAATGAAGGCTGTCCCCTTTTCTTAGGAAATAAAAAAAATAAAACAAAGGGAAGACAATCGTGTGAAGCCACTAAAAACTACTGAATTATACACTTTAAATGGTGTATTTTATGGCGTGTAAGTTATATCTCAATAGAAATAAATGAATAAAGAATTATTGATAGTCAACAAACAAACTCAAAGGGAAGACGGAGAGCAGAGGGAGTGCTCTCAGATCTATCCTACAACTTTTATGATGAACATGACCTTTCACACTCTGGGATAAATGGACAAAAAGCAATGGAATTCGGGGAAACACTCTAAACCCGGAGGAGATATCACCCAAGTGCTGACTCATCAGCAGTGGAACGTGACCAGAATCTCTCTGTTCTCTTGGAATCAGAATGTTTTGAGGCTTAATATAATTCTTTCTCACCACTGCAATTTCTCTCCTTGCCTGGTCCATTTGCTTACACCCTTAAAATGTGGCCCTCGCTTGTTAGTTCAGTTGGTTAGAGTGTGCTGTTACCTCACCAAAATCAAGGATTCGGATCCCCGTGTCAGCCAGCTGCCTTCCCACCCCCACCAAAAAAGGTAAATGTGCCTTTTGAAATGTGAAAAAAAAAAAAAAAAAAAAAAAAAAACCCTCTCTCAGCCATTCCAGAGGCTGGAGATGAGGACTGCCACCAGCACCATTAAGCAGTTCCTGTGGCCATCCGATGTCACAGAGCTGTGGGGCGCACAGTAACACCACAGCCTTCATTCCTCATGTGCTCACCAGAGTCCTAACCAAAACTGAACAATAGGGACTTGCAAAAGAATGTGTTACTGATTCTTAAATTTATGGATTGTGCCATGAGAAGTAATATAAAGAGTCCCAAACATGAACTTCTGGTGAGGCAAAAGAAGCCTGGTCGTGAAAATATGCATTAGTGTAAGTACATTCCCACAGTCAATTTAAGTAGATCTCTTGCTGCCCAGAGTCAAAGAGAACAAGCTGGTAATAAATACTAATATCATCTTATATTTATACGTTTCTTCACAGTATTTAAATAAAGCAACTTCATATGCATTTCTAGAATGTGAGCTCCATTTGTCTGTCTTGTTTACTGTTCAGTTTCTAGAGCCTGGAATAAGGCTTGGCAATAGGTGCAATGACATGTGTTTTTTGAGAAAATGAGTGAATAAATACGAACTTGTTCTTCACAATAAATTTGTGCAGCAGGCAGGAGCATGCCTTATAATTCCAATTTTAAAGATAAGGAAACTGAGATCTGGAGTGGGTGAGTGACTTAGTTAAGGTCACACACCCAAGGTCAAGCCCAGGTTTTATGGCTCCTTGTCCTGCACCCCTGTCTTTACCCTCCGATATGTATAAGCTGATCTGCAGGTTGCATCTCACTGAGACTAAAAAAGTAAAATGGAGTTTTCTTTGAATCTCTTTATCAGAATGCTCGAAGTTTACAGATAAGAGGGCACATTGCTCATAAGTTAAAGATATATGAGAGGAAATTTTTTGGTCAAAGGTGGTGGAAGACTAAAGGGGCAAAGAAAGAAAAATAAATTAAACTGGGAAAACAAAGACCACAGGAAGAAGAAGGGGGAAAAACACATTATGACGTTCAGCACTGGTGACTAGGAACTGTAAAGATTAAAGCAAGTCCATCCTGGAATCAAGTATGGTAACACATGTAAAAGCAGCTCGCAGTGGAAATGACTAAAATGAAAATTGATCATAGCAAGTGTTGCTGAGGGTGGGGAGGAACTGGAGTGCACCACTAATGGGAATGTGCAATGGTGCAACTACTTTGGAAAACAATTAGGTGGTATCTTGAATAGTTAAACAGCTAAACATTTTCCTACCATAGGACTTAGTCATTCCACTCCTAGGTATTTTCCCAAGAGAAAGGAAAATATATGTCCTTACAAAGACTTGGGCATAAATATTTTTAATAGCTTTATTTGTGATATTCCCAAACTGGGAACAACACAAAATTTATTGTATTTATTTTTTATTTTTTATTGTAGTTTATCCAGACAATGGAACACTACTCAGCAGTAAAAAGGAATGAGCTATTGATATACACAACAACATGACTGAATTTCAAAATAATTATGCAAAGTGAAAGAAGCCAGACAGAAAAGAGTATATTTTGCTCAATTCCATTTACACTGCATCTAGAAACTGTAAGGTAATCTGTAGTAATAAAAAGCACATCAGCGGTAGCCAGGGGCCTGGAGTATGGAAGTGAAGAGTCCTGCAGAGAGTTGGGCAGGGAGGAAAGAAACCAAAGGGACACATGGAAAATTTGGGGATGGATGTGTTCATTATTTGGATGAGGTGATGGTTTCACAGTATACATACGTTAAAACTGATCAGGTCCTACACTTTAAATATGTGCAGTTGATGATATGCCAATTATATCTCAATAAAAAAGGTGAAGAGAATATATATATATTTTCTTCTTTATTCCTAGAGTGTGACTGAGAAGTTTCACTAAAAACAAGTAATGGTGGTTGTATCAGGGAAAGAAAATTGGGTATGTGGTGATTGGAGGTGGGAGGGAGTCTTACTGTTTAGTTCTGTTTAAATCTTTACCCTGGGCCGAGCCCATGGCGCACTCGGGAGAGTGCAGCGCTGTGAGTGCACTGCCAGCAAAAAAAAAAAGAAATTTATTTATTATTTATAAATAAATAAATAAATCTTTACCCTGTGCATGTATGTTAATAAACCAGAAATTAATAAAATGTAAACAAAATGATAATAAAACTCCCGAGCTTTACAGGGGCACTTGGAGGTACTATTATCACCATCACCTCTACCACCAAGTTTAGCAGTGATTCAGTTCACATAAACCAGGTGCAGTCCACAGAGCTGGGTAAGACATGGTCTACTGGAAAGACAACATATACAGCCACTGTTGATATCAAATGAGAGGCTACAGCAATCCACTAACCCACTCTTGCTCCTTGCTCCAGGTCACCCTTCCCTCCAGTTGGAAATGACCAGCTTCCTAGATCACAGGTCTGTGCAGCCACCTGTTTAGAATTCTCCCATAGTCCACTCATTCTCTGCAGAGAATGAGCCCAAATTCCTCAGTGAGGCATTACAAACTATAAATGGCCCAACTTACCTTTCAACACTACCTCACTACAATTCTCCTTCGTAATCCTCTCCTCTGACCCCAGCATACCCGGGCTGTTGGTCTTTCCTCTATACCCTGCACATCAGTACCTTGCCTTATGATCATCTCTTGTTCTATCTGGAATACCTTACATCTCTCACCTGCCTCTCACAAGCCTATCTGTCTTTCAAGCTTCAGCTTATGGACTGCCTCTTCTATGTAAATCTCCCTGATTTCCTAAAGTCAAAATTCATCTTCATTTATGCATTCTTTAATCATTCAAAAATATTTTTTTTTGTGTGCATACTGTGTGCTAGGCAGAGAGGAACAAGGTTCAGGTCTGAGCATCAAGTTGTTTTGAGTCTTCTAGAGGGAGACCGACATGCATTCATCATAACTAACAGTTATCGGGCATGTACTAAGTGTCAGTAATATATTAACTCACTTTAGATTCACAACAACCCAGTGAGGCAGGGCCTATTTCTTGCCTTCATTTTAGAGGTAAGGACTGGAAGCACACAGAGGTTAGGGAATTTGCCCAAGGTCACAAGGCTGGAAAGAAGCACTGGAGTCAAACCAGCAATTCCAAGTCCAGAGGCCCTGCATTTCTCCAATTGCCATAGCTGTTTTATAATAAGTACATGCACTTACCTCATCTACATTCTGATTTAATTGGTCTGACCTGGCATCAATATTGTTTTAAAGCTCCCAGGCAACTCTACTGTCCAGCCAGAATTGAGAACTTCTGCTGTTGATGATACAATGATGGCAAAAAGGGTGAATGGGCACAGAGGCCTGGGGTGCTGTGACTGGAAGGGGCTTGAATTAATTTAACTGGCAATTTGGAAAACAATGAATGAGTGGAGTGGAAAGGACAGGACACAGGGGCAGAAGAGCCTCAGGAACTGGGAGTTGCTCAGCCAGGCAGGGAGAGGAATAGACTGTTACAGAGGAAGGAAGGGGCGGTGTTGGCCTTGAATGTCATGCCTAAAGAATGTGGAGTTGATCCTTTAGGCAATAGGGCGACGTGCAAGGCCTAAAAATTATGTTTGTGTTCATCATTTTTAATAAGCCCCCTGGAGGCTTGTTTGAGCCACTCACTTGGAAAAAATCTGCCCTAGTGGACATGCAGGATTTATGTAACGTTGGTGTTTGTCTGATCTGTGATGCTACGTGGGGGAGCACCCAACTACGCTCTTTGTCCACGAGGTGGAAAGAGTCAGCAGCCATCTGGAAACATTTAATAGTTATGAGACGCTCGTGCTGTATTTCCAAAATGCCCGGAACCCCTTGAGGACAGACATCTCTGAATGGGGAGAGGCCACATCTGCCGCCTTGCTTTCTCCATCTCAGCCTGACTGTAAAGCCTCCTGCTTGTCAATGGACGTGGGTTGATCTGGTGGGGACGGGAAAAGGAGGCTGGCACTGGGAGGGTCCTTAACAATGTAGAGGTGGTCTCAACCCAGGTAAAAACCTCTATACACATCATATTCCTCTGACCTAGGCCTGAAACACTGCATTTCCTGTTGCCATGACACCAGCGGCCACCTGGAGGTCACTGTGATAATCCCCCAGGATTCTGTGGAGAGAGAAAGAGCGAGCCAGAGAAGACAGTTGTTTTTCTTTCTTTCCCAGTTTTTCTTCTCTTTCCAATCCTTCCCTTCTTTACTTCTTTCTTTTATGGTAAAGAATGCTGGCAGAAAATTGCGAGCCAAATGGGTAAGGAAGGCAGGGGAAATTGTGCCTTTTCTTAACCTGTGGACGCCTAAGGATGCACAAGGCTACTGGAAGATGAGCTGTGGGTCGGACCATGCGGACCGGATGCTGTTGGTTGACTACATGGAGCCTCCATCTCCCCTTCCTTCTTCCTAACAGATGCCCAATTTGGTAAAGGAAATAAATGCAGCCAGGGGACTGCATTTTGGTCCACCTGTAGCTCCTGGGGTGGATCCTGTGTCTTAGCCAAGGATGGCTGGACACTTCCTCTGCCAGTGACTGCTTCAGGACTTTGGGTTTGGCCGCATCAGCACAGGACTCTCTTCTAGTGATCATTAGTAGTTACTAGTCCAGGTAGGTTGCGTCCTGCGTTGCAATGGACTGAAAGAAAGAAAAGACTTTAATCCTGTTTTTTGGGGAGAGGTTGCCTCTCTTGTTGGAAACGAACAAGGGAGCAGGTTGTTCCAGGTCTGCTGACAGCCATCTGGTGACCATGCGAAAGTCAGGCTGAGGAACAAGCTCACACAGGAAAGGAGGGGGTGAGGGCAGCCAAGAGAGTCACAGGGAGGGACGCGGAGCTCTGGCTCTGACTGTCTTGTGCCTGGAGGCTGGGCCGCCTCTGGACTATGTCACATGAGATAAGAAATTTCCTTTTAGTTGGCCACCAGCTGAAAGATTAGTCCTAACTGCTACCTAACTCACAGTGCCTGTCTATATAGTAATTCTAACTAGAGAGGACTGTAATAATTTAGTTTATACCAGAGTCTACAGAGTGTTTTCTCAACAAACCGCCTAAGCGTTTTCTCATTTGAACCACCTAAGAGCCTCTTGAGGAGGTAAAAGGACGTTGTAATCCCTGTAATTCAGAGCAGTGAAGTGACTTGCTCAAGGTCACACAGCCCAGATCACCATCTTAATGTTGCACTCTTTCTACTATATCAAACTCCTTACATGACTGTTCCTATAAATTGCAAAGGATTCCATGATTCATTGTATAATATTATTACAAAATAAAAATTCTACTCTTTGTTTGTGTAGTGCTTTTCACTTTTCAAAGCCTGGTTATAGGTATAACTTTGGTATCACAAGATCCCTGAAGTAAGTAGCTCAAATATTACAGTCAAAAGCAGAGATGACACTTGCTGAAATGTAAGAGACTCAGCTGGTCGGAAGCCTATGATCTGGCAAGAAAAGATAATTTAGGCCAATCAGGGTCTCCCTCGGGATTCAGAATGCCTTGAAAACTGTGAGTGCCAAGCTGCAGTCTGTGTGGGGCCTGGAACAGGATGTATAAGGCGAGGGCAGAAAGAGATAGAAAAGGCAAAGCCTGTGGCCCTGGGAGAAGCAGGGAGAGCAGGCGCCTTAGTTTCTAGCCATGTCCTGGGTCCCATGTGCAGTCTGAAGGAGGTCCAGCTGCACTCAGTCTCCTGTGCATGACATAGATGTTTCTGGGCCCTTTCACTTGAGCTGGTTTGAATTGGTTTCTTTTCCTTGCAGCTTTCGTGTTTGTTGTTTTAGTTGTATCCTGTTTCCCTGAAATGATTAGTAGTAAAATGAAAACACTTAAAATGAAAAGGGCGCATGTGCTTGTCTTTTGATAGCATCAAAGCAGGGGGTCCCTGGAGAGGCTGCATCCCACCCTGAAGCCAGGCTCTGGGAAGAGGCGTGGCAAGGAATCCTGTGAGCTGTGGTAGCCACTGAGAAGGTCTGGGATGCTCTAGGAATGAAAACTGGGAGTGGACGACCTTGAAACTATGCTCTCAGAATGTTGCTGTGCAGTTTCCCATATACTTACGATAGTAGTTCATAACCAGGGGTGATTTTGTCCCCCAGGAGGCATTTGGCAATGTTTGAAGACATTTTTGGTTGTCACAATGTGGGTGGGTGGGGGGGAGAATGCTACTGGCATCAGTGCGTAAGGGCAAAGGATACTGCTGAACGTCCTACAATGCACAGGACAGCCCTTCACAATAAGGAAGGCCCAGCCCCACGTGCCAACAGTGCCAGGGTCGAGAAACTCTGATTTATGAGAATGCTTATTTCCCAATGTATTTATGAGAACATTATCCTTACTGATGCTCCAATCCAGGAACTTCCCATAAATATCATATATACTTTTTAAAAAATTAAATTTGTTTATTTTTAATTGACACACTGTAATTGCATATGTACTTTTTTGATGACTAACTAGGGTGTTTAATACTCATGGACTTATTCCTTTCTCCAGGATCACTTTTGATCACCACATACAGTCTGAGACAATCCTAAAGTAAAGATATTCAAAGATATTCACTCCCAGGCAGTTGGGTGGATCAAAGAGCTCATCCCGCCAACAAGTTTGAAAATCTGGAGGAAATGGATAAATTTCTGGACACACATAAGCTCCCA
>NW_007727299.1:274584-278979 GCF_000696425.1 Galeopterus variegatus
CATTGGTGGGAGCTAAAAATAAACAAATTAATTCACCCACATACACACTCACAAAAAAAACCGGGGGGAGGGGAAGAAGATATAACAACTATACTTTTTTGAAGTTTTTACAACAAGCAAATGGAAAGGACATTCTTGGGTGGGAGGGGAGAGAGGGAGGAGGGAGGGAGGTGTCTGTGATGGGCCATAATAATCATATACATTGTATATTGACAAAATAAAAATTTAACGAAAAAAAAAAGAGCTCATCCATGTGTTCAACGACTGATATTTGCCTATGCCATGGGTTCATCGATCCATGTGTCATGTTTCTACATGTCAGAAATCCAAAAAGGGAGAGGCTTTTTTGGTGCATGTGTTTTAGACCATGATTTTGTATCTCATTAAGAACCTGACATATGGTAATGCTTACCACATCCACAAAGACTTCAACCAATAGTGATTTCTAGTGAGACTGCAAACGGTAATTACATTTCTGAAGTGGTAGTTTAGATCTTATATTGCCAGTGGGGAAAAATACTAGTTTGCAGGCATGCCCCAAATGAGCTCTAAAGAACTCCTTCCAAGAGTTATTTATCCTGTGTCATGGAAGGGGACATGAAGAGCAGTAAATCTGGGGGAAGGGGACGAGGAAGGACCTCAGAAAAGACACGGGGACCATGATTGCTTCTCTTAGTTACTCTGGAAACTGTGCATGGTTTAAAAGATTCTTGCTGAGCTTTGGGAGACAAGTTTCTCTCATCAGAAACTTCTTTCCCGAATGTGTTTCACACTGTGGATTAGCCCTGCCTCCTCCCAGTGAGTTCTCCTCTTTGGTCTTTGAGGTTTGTGGCTGCCAAGGGGCCGTCCATTGTGAATTTGGAGCTGGGTGTTTGGTCAGTTCAATGGTGATCCCCAGAGCCTTGACCGGCCTGAACACTCTGTGCTTTTCGGTCTGCCTTCAATTCCGAGGCACAGAAAAACATTTTTAGGTCTGGCATAACTCTCCAGCTGAGATAGGAAGGAAGAAGAGGGTGTGTCTGCAAGACCCATGGCTCCCAGCTGCCTCTTGGTAAAGAATGGGTTCGTCTCAGATGACAGGGTTCCAGCGAGAGGCAGGCACAGGGCTGTGGGTCAAGTGAATTCTTGAATCCCAGCAACCAGAGGCTTGGGTAAAATGGGGGGTGTGGAGCAGGACGGTAACTGCAGCTGAGAAATTGAGGGCTGTGGAGGATTAAGCCTTGGAAATTGCCAGGGACCAGCAGAAACAGAGTTATTTAGAAGCAGGAGACCCAGCTCTCCAAAGGGAACCACGCAGACTCATACCACAGAGGCCCTCCTGGGACCATCCCCAGCTCTGAAGGAGCCTCCAGACTCTCCCATGTGACCCTCCTGACAATTTTGGCCCAGTGCTGTATGGTGGCCTTTTACACAAGATGGGATTGGTCCCTTTGCTATTCTTCCTGGAAAGTTTTAGAAGTTTAGAGCCACTGCAATAATAGCTATTACTGAATGCTTACTATATGCTACACTGCACATATGTGATCTTATTTAATAATCATGATGATACTATCAGGAAAGTACTATTATGCTCATTTTTCAGAGCAGAAAATTGAGGCTTAGATAACTTTAGTAAGCTCCCCCAGGTTATAAAATAAAAATGTAGCAGAACCAGAATTCTGTCCCAGACCTCAAACACTTAACCCCACTCATTACCTCATTTTTCCTCACTACAGGATGGTTTCATCTTCCCTTTTCCTTGATACATTTTTCCTAGGCTTTTTGAAACACTTGGTTAACGATAATTAAAATGTATGCTGTAAAATACACACACTGTGTAATAAAGTTGTCTTAGTAATAAGGTCAAGAGATTTTTGAAAAGTCATATTTGGGCCTAAAGTCATGCACAGCTTTCTTTCTCGCACAAATGTTATTTAGGGCAAAATGACTCACCAGGCATAACTTTAAGTTTAACCAGGCATAACACACCCATCTAAGTAAACATTTGAGTGTCTCGCAATTGACTGTGTAATAGGATGTTAGAGTGGGATGATCCTTTGTCTTAGTTTTAGCTGAGGCCTCAAGACAATAGATGCCAACTACTTCCCTGTTCCAAAGTCATCTCCTGGAAGCGCCTCTCACTATTGCCTACAGTGGGGTGGGAGTGGGGAGACCACCTGCTCCCCTTCTGCATCTGGGTCGGGAGGAGGAGAAAAAATGCCAACAACTTTTCCTAAAGAAATTCTTGCTCTCCAATCGCTGACTGCTTCTCTTAGTTTCTACAACGTCTTGTATAGCCTGGAGGGAGGGAGGGAATCCTGGTTCTTGGTTACCTTCTTTGGAAGTCCAGCTTGGATGCTCGGTAACCCATCTGAAGGGACTAAGCAGTTGCGTCCCTTGGGCTGGGGGGCACAGTGGACTGGGGTCTGACTCGTGGTTAAGCCATCTACCGGAAAGGGGGAGAGCTGTGACAAGTGAGACCACCCATGCGAGGGAGTCAGCCTGGGGTTGCTTTAGGTCCTGCCTGCATCAGGTGCGTAAAGGGTCGCAGAGACTGCATCAGACGGCAGCTGGACGTAGGCTGCCAGTTGTTCAGGGCTGAGGGGGGGACTGCAAACCCCCAGCCAGAACAGATTTATTTAATGGCATCCAGGGAACTACAGGTGAGGGATCCCCTACGAAGTGCGGGCATCTCCCAAGAACCCATAGAAGTGCCCTGTTGGAAGAAGAAACAACTACAAACTCCTGCCAAGCTCAGAGAATCTGCATGCCAACTCACAATGGTGCCAATCTAGTGAGTCCTTTCTGTCACTGTCATCTTTTCTCCTTGCACCTACATCAACTCTGGACATGAAGAGATTGCTGATGGTGGCCCAGGGGAAAAGAGGCAGAAGCACAGGGCAGAGAAAGAGAGAACTCAATCTTGCCCCCTTCCCCATTGCAGAAAGCAAGCCTGGACGTGGAGGAGGAAACTCTAAACTTTGAATGCCACTGTTAAGTTTTTAAGTATTATCTGGTTTTACATACGCTAATGACTGAACAGGGATTGGTTGGGGGTATAATGTGAGCTAGGTCTTTCTAAAAACTCTGAGTGAGTCCTGAAATATGAAGAGACCTACTCAGATTTCCTCCAGGCCAGGGCAAGAACTGCCCCACAGACAGTGTGAGTGGGTAGTAGGGGACACTGGGTGGAAATTGAGCATTAGGATGGCACCCTCTATGTGTGCTTGTCCGAAGTACCCCCTTCATCTCACCTCTTTTTCCTCATTCAGCCCGCTCCAGACACGCTGGCCTCCCAAGCATGGCCCCACTCAGGGCCTTTGTGCTATCTCTTCCCTCTGCCTGGAATGCTCTTCCCCCAGGGACCCACATCAGTGGCTCCCTGGCTTCCTTCGCTTCTCTCTCTGTCTCTGTTTAAATGTCTCTTCATCAGACATTTATCTAATTATGCAAAGCAAATTATCATCCACATCTCACTGCTCTCTGGAGCCCCTTGTCCTACTTTCTAATGTTTTTCACACCCTGTATCCCCAGCAGGCCTCTGATAAACATATTACTTATGTTTATTGTATGCCCCCAGATTGGCAGCACTAGGAAAATGGAAACTGTCTTGTTCACTCTTCTTTCCAAGTACATAGAATTATGAGTGGCACATCGAGGTGGCCCACTAGATATTTGTTGTTGCTGTCATTGAATGTTATCTCTGCTTCCCAAAATTTCTTTTACCTTTGGAATATGGATTCAGTCACGGTACTGTACAAGCAAAGCCAGTCTGGGCAAGTTGACTTGCACCTTTATATCCAAAGCATGTTTTCTCTGTGTGGGTCACAAAGAAATCCAGAGGAGGGAATTCACTTAGCATTAAGATGCCAGTGACCTGATCCCTTGGAAACTATACGTAGGGTTCCCCTGAAGGAATAGATTTTTTTTGAATCTGAGAAGAAAGAATGTGGAAATAGAGCTCTTTCTCACTGTAGCCTGAAGGGCGATTTTATGAATTTTTATCACATGTCCACACAAAACTTTAGCCTTTCTCCAACTAAGGGAAAGAATTTGAGAAATTTTTTTTAGAGTCTTGTCAATGTAGAGACCCTTATCAGGGAAGGTGATTTTGAGGAGTAGTTTGAGTCATAAGGAAGCGTGATTCTTTCTGTGACAAGATGTTAACCCTTCAGGGAAGATAAAGGAAACCTTTTGGAGACTGGCTACTCAGAGAGCTTCATGATGAAGTCTGCTTCTTGGCCCCCACCTCCCACACCAAGAGTCAGATCTTCCCGACATACCTGAGAAGTGATTTTTAAATCAGGAGATTATCCAAGAATGACAGAAATAAAATCCCTCACTTCCCAGCAAAATTTCTTTTTTCTTTTTTAAAAGATGACCGGTAAGGGGATCTTAACCCTTGACTTGGTGTTG
>NW_007727299.1:279484-287926 GCF_000696425.1 Galeopterus variegatus
CCGGTAAGGGGATCTTAACCCTTGACTTGGTGTTGTCAGCACCAGGCTCTCCCAAGTGAGTTAACCGGCCATTCCTATATGGGATTCGAGCCTGTGGGCTTGGTGTTATCAGCACCACACTCTCACCAGTGAGCCATGGGCCGGCCCTCCCAGCAAAATTTCTGCTGGGAGTTTCTTGCCTCTTACTGCTCCATCATTATTACTAAGGTATCACTACTTGCAAGAAGGAATATTTTTCTTAGAAATTTGACTTGGCTAGAAAACTATGTTTTCAGGGATGGCAAAGATTTGTTTGGTGCAGTGACAGTATAACCAGGACCATGTGTAGTTGTTGCCCAGTAGGCTCAGTGTGAGCTCGGACCTAGATGTCTTGGATTTGAAGCTGAGCTCTATCTGCTTCTAGCTCTGTGACTCAGATAAGTATCTTGTCAGTGCCTCAGTTTTATCATCTGTATAATGGAGATAGTAACAACCTACCTCATATGTTTGCTGTTAGAATTAAATGAGTTAATATATGAAATGGGCTTAGAACAGTGCACATAAGAATTGTTCTGTAAGTGTTAGTAATTATTAATATTGTTGTTGTTGGGGTGGTTGTTAATCATTATAACTACCACCACCACTACCATCAGCAGCAGCAGCAACAGCACCTTACAAAATGTGGCCCACTTAGACACTAGTTGAGGACTTAACAGAAATAAAGCAACCAGTTGAATCTCTCAGTAAGATGCTGCTCAGGATTAGCCATAGCTTGATTCTTGGACTTCTTGGTGAAAGAACTGCTATAATCTCAATGTTTGTGTCCCCCCGCCATTCATATGTTGAAATCCTAACCCTCAAGATGATGCCATTAAGTGGTAAGACCTTTGGAAGGTGATGAGGTCATGAAGTTGGTGCCCTCATCAGTGGGATTAGTGCCTTTATAAAAAGGACCCCAGAAAACTCTCTCACCCTCTTTCTGCCATGTGAGGACACAGAGAGAAGATGGTCATCTGTGAACCAGGAGTGAGCCCTCACCAGACACTGGATCTTTGAGTACCTTGATCTTGGACTTCCCAGCCTCTAGAACTGTGAGAAATAAATGTTTGTTGTTTGCCACCCAATCTATAGTAATCTGTTATAGCAACCTGAACTTACTAGAAAGGGAGCAATTCTGCTGCACTTTTACTCCTTTCTTCTCTTTCAGAGATTTATAAGATCTTTAGCCCGTTGTCATGAAAATCTTCTAGATAGTTGTACAATTTGGCTAATCAAATGGCCGAGTTAGGACATCCAGCATTCAACTCTTTGTAAGAATTGAAAGAAAATCTAGTGAAAAAATAAGAACTAAAAATGGATCTAAATATATATTTTTAAAAATTATAAGACCAGAATAAAACACAAACACAAAGAAATCCTCTAAATTGAATCTAAACCAATCAATTTCTTTGTTGCAAGACTCTGGCTTGTCGATCTAACTCAGGAAAGGATTTTGGCATCATGATCTCAGTTCACCTTTTTTCCTCAGGGTATAAGCACTGGAATGCAGCAATGGATTTCAGCCGAGTCACGACATCTGCTGTGTCAAGGGTGTGCCTTTTGCAGGTTGCCACATGATGTACAGTTTTTATAGGTGGCTCAACTCAGAGCATTGTCTGGTGCCTGCTTTGTGCAATTCCCGGGTAGCCTCAAGCATTTCAGATAGAGTCTCTAAGGATTTCTTTAAGGTTTATAGTCTGTTGAAGCAGAAAAGTTTTCTAGCTGATTAAAAATTTCTAAATCCAGTGTCCACAACTGTTTGTTTTATGGGTGAGCTAACCATAGGAAAATGCAATAAACAAAACTGAAATAGTCTTTGCTCTATTGTGAGCATGGGACTCTGGGCAGGTTCGGGGGTTTAGCCAGCCTTTCAGCTCTTCTCCGTCTGGTCTGCAAACAGAGACTCACCTAGATGATCCCAGACTTACATGTGTTTCTGTGTGTGTGTGTTTTTAATTAAAATTTTAACGAGCAGCACTATCAAAAAGTCATTTCTGGTGCTTATCCTAAATTTTCCTGTTGTTCCTTTCTTGACCCATTTTCTGTAGGAACAGAAGCTGCTCACTGCCATTTGCCTAATGACCTTTTGTGCCTATAAAACCTGTAAAAGCCAGCAGGTTCTCTCCTTAGAATGTTCTCTTTCTCACATTGTGTGTGTTCAAGGGGCCAGGAATTTCACTGTCTTCTGGAAACCACTGGGAGCAAGAGGGAGACCTTTGTGGTTTCTCAAATTACAATGCTCACAGAAGTTGCCTTTCTTGTTGTCACCTGCTGATTGACTGATTAGCTCAGATGCTCTGGATGAAGATATGGCACCTAGTTTCTGATTATTATATTAATATTACATAATTCCACAAATGTATTTGCTTATCATATCCAAAGGGTTAATATTTAAAAGTTTGAAGATGATCACAAATGATTTGTTTCACAGCTGGTCTAATTTCTTTATTCCAATCACATACAGTAAAGAAAATATTTGCTAACAGTCGGGTGCTGCTGCTGTGCCAAGCACTGATCAAAGCTCTTTGCCACAATGCTATGAGGTAGGTACTAATAATAGACCCATTTTACAGATGAGAAATCTGAGGCCCACAGATGTTAAGTAACCTGCCAAAATTAACACATTTAGGAAGTGGCAGAGCATCCTGCCTAACAACACCCACAGTACGCATAGCATAGGAGGGCCATTTGGCCTTGGCCCTCACATGGAAGGCCTTAAATTGAGATAGTTGACATTATCGCCACATGAGGTTATGCAGATAGTCACAGAAATACATCAGAGAACTGAAAGAAGTTAGCCATACAACTTGGGCCACACTGTCCCCAGTACACTATACATACATACATACACATACATATGTGCGTATGTGCATAAAATTTCCTCAATTGTCTTGTGAAGAATACAATTATATTAAACTTCATTGTTGCATTAAAGTCTTTAGTTTGGTAAACATAAATATTTAAAATATATTGTAGGTTTCATGACTCTGTTTTGCTACCTTTTCATTTTGTAATATACAGAGTCTGAACAATGGAATTGGCCTGGCCATGTCTTGACGTTGGAGAAGCTTTGGTACATGGAACCATAGGAGTGGGAGAGGAATTTAGAGACTATCTTGTACAATTTCTTCATTTCATATGTGAGGAAATAGGGACACAGAGATGTTGAGTAACCTCCCCAAGTTCACACAGCTAAATGCTCTTCTACTGATGGAAAGACCGGTGTATTCTGTCGCTGATACTGGCTCATTCCTCCAGCCAAGGGCAAAGCAGGGAGAAGCCACACATGTGCACATGTAGCAGGAGCATCCTGGAAGCCATGAAGCACTTAGTATAAGGCCAATGACTCCTCCCAATGTAACCTTTTTTTTTTTTGAACATGTGAGTAAAAAGACTGATGGAAAGACCGGTGTATTCTGTCGCTGATACTGGCTCATTCCTCCAGCCAAGGGCAAGGCAGGGAGAAGCCACACATGTGCACATGTAGCAGGACCATCCTGGAAGCCATGAAGCACTTAGTATAAGGCCAATGACTCCTCCCAATGTAACCTTTTGTTTTTGAACATGTGAGTAAAAAAATTAAATTTCTGTAGAAGTTTTCACATTTTGAAACTCATTTGGAGCTGAGAATCAATATTAAGCCTCATGACCACTCTGGGAGGGAAAGTGAGCGGGCATTGCTATTTCTGTTTTTCAATGGGAGAAACAAAAGTCAAAAAGTTCCACATCTTTCCTCAGGTCATGCAGCCGGGTAGTGGCAGAGCCGCTACTGTATTTAGGACTCTGGCTTGGCACATTATGTTGAACCACACGGCTTTCCTGTGTTCACTACACTTTACAGGAATCACAGACAGCACACACATTTTTGTTCTCATGGTGCTACTCATAAACCATTCTCAAACCTGGTGTATTTTCTCTGAAAGAAACTATTCTGTATGTGATCAGTAACTTGGTGGAAAAGATAATAAGATCTTCTAAATGACATTTGTAAAGTAAACACTATTTCAAGATAGATATTAAGCATTTCCAGTGTTCCTAAGATATTTCCTTCTCAGTGGTGAGGTATAAGATATATTTAAATGAAGCTTAGTCTGGGAAACCAGCACATTGCAATTAAAACTGTAGTACTTGTAGTCTTATAATTCTTTGTTTAAAGCCCTTTTTACAAAAGAGGGTATTTTAATTCAATAAATAAAAAGGGTACTTTCAGCTTTTCTACTGGCGTAGCTACCACTTAGAGCTAACACACACACAGAGAGAAAATACACAAACAGTGTTTGATCTTGCCTTGCTGCTGGGCGTTTTCATCTTACAAGAGTCCAAGGGAAAAACAACCTCAGAACTTTACCACCAAAACTTCCAAATTTATTGCAACACAACGTAATGGCAAAATGCTATTTTCTCAGCACACACATTTTTGAACAACCACCATGGCCAAGAATGCCTGCTTTTATTTTTACAGTAAACCCAAAGAAAATCTTGAATTCTGCTCTTGATTTGGGGATGGAAAAGATGCTGTGTTGTTCAGAGCAAATAATCGTGTCTAATTATTCAGTCTTATCCTCTCTGTTTAACCTGTGCTTGAGGCATTTGTTTCATGTTTATACTGGTTTGACACAAATCACAGTGGAAAGCAAAACCTGACTCATGTTTCAAAAAACTACTGATGGGTAGCTTACATCATCAGTACACATGCAGGTTTCAGTTATTTATATATTAGTGTCTTCAATTAAATCGAAGGAATTCAGACTACTGATGGGTAGCTTACATCATCAGCACACATGCAGGTTTCAGTTATTTATATATTAGTGTCTTCAATTAAATCGAAGGAATTCAGATCCAAAACTTGCATTAACATGTCACAGTGTTTTAAAAATCAGATGCAAAAAGTACATCTGGCAGTCCCTGAGATTCCGATGCCTATCAGCATGGCAGAGCATCTTTTTTTCCAGCAGGGCAGAAGGTAGCAAAGAACCATTCCTCCTCCTGCTGGGGAGTGTGCACGCACGCAGCTCGGGAACAGAACCTTCCATTAGAGCAGTCTTTCTGTCCTCATCAGCTGGCCCTGGGATTGTTCCTTAAGAATATGGTTTGAATGTTACTTATCCTTTTTTTCCTCCACTCCTTTTGGTTCTGCATTGGAATTATTTCTCAATCCTGTTTCTTCCTCCACCAAATCCTGAGCCTAGATACATTGGTAGTAGGGATGGTGCTGCTACATGGAGGGTCGGCTGTCCCACGATTTGAGTTAGGGTAGGTTCTGATGAAATGGCAGTCCAAGCATAATTAATAATAATATTATTATTAATATTACTAATAATAATGCGAGTTGCTGTTTTTCAAACACTTACTTTTACTGGGACTAGTGATTGGCCTTTTACATATATTATTTCATTTAATACTGAGAAGAATCTAGAAGGGTCAGTACTATTATCTCCATTCTACAGGTAAGAGAACCAAGGTTTAGGGAGATTAAATAACTTTCTCAGGGTCCCCCATCTAGTAAGGCAAGATCTGGGATTCAAATTCAAGTTTGCCTGACTCCAAAGCAATGGTGCTATATTAAAACTTAGAGCTTCTCTTTTTTTTTTCCTAGTTTAATTTTTTTTGATAAGACAAAAGCAAAAGTAAATGTATTATAAAGCATATGAAGAGATGCTCAAAGAGAATGGAAATATGATATTTTAGGTGACAAAAAATTTTGGAAGTAAATAGTAGTGATGGTTGCAGACTATTATAAATGAAATTAATGCTCCTAAACTGTGCATTTAAAAATGGTAAAAATGGTAAATTTTATGTTATTATTATTATTTTTTTACCACAGTTTAAAAAAGGAAGTGAACTGGACTCTCCCAACCCAGGGTAGTGGGGGCCCTTGGGCCTTGGCCGTGCCCTGCAACACCTGCAACCAGACCAGTGGCAGCAACTGGGCTGCCACAGGAAGCACCCTGGGCTCTCCTGAGCCAGGGTGGTTGGGGGCCTAGGGCCTCAGCCATGCCCCCTGACATGCGCAGCCAGCCCAGTGGCAACCACCAAGCTGCTGTAGGAAGTGTCCTGGGCTCTCCTGGTCCAGGGTGAGGGGCCAAGGGCCTTGGCCATGCCCCCCCCCCCCATATGCAACTAGCCGAGTGACAACCACTGAGCTGCAACAAGAAGGGCCCCAGGCTCCTGAGATGGGGTAGTGGGGGGCAAGGGTTTTTGCCATACCCCCCTGACATCTACACCCATCCCAGCAATGACCAAGCCACTGTTGGAAGTCCCTGGTCTCCCCTGTGGGAATGAGGGGGGTGCCACAGGCCTCAATCCCACCCTTCCTCCTTCCTCCTCCTTCCATCACATTTCCTTCCTCTTTCCCCTCTCCCCTTCCCTCCCAACTGCTTTGCAACATCCTGGAAGGTAAAAAAAAAAATTAATAAAATTCCATTTTCTTTTTAAAAAATTGTAAAAAAAGAGCAATTCCTTTTTTTTAAAAAAGCAATGAAATGTCATTTTATTTTCATCATATTTGCAAAATTAGAAATCTGGAAAAAGCCCATGGCAGACATCAGGTGTTCCAGATGGGTTGCTGGTGGGGTGGACAAATGTGGTCATTATAGAGAGAAATCCAGAAGTACTTGGCTGAATCATGAGTGTGCCCCAGGACCCCTCAAACTCTTTCTGGGGTATATTCTTCAGTGATCTTCTCACTTGGAGCCATTAGAAGTCCATCCCTGGAATTCATGAGATAAATATGGGAGAAGCAAAGTACCGGAGACCAGCTCTGCAGGATTCGTTGGACCTGAATAGGTGATGTGGTGTTGGCAAGGGAAAAAGAGAAAGGCAGACCACAAATGTCTAGTGCAAGTGTGGACAACAACTACATGAATCTTGCTTTATTTATATCTTTTTACTTAATTTTTTACATGATGATTTATCTTTTAATCAAAACATTTCTTATTTCATCTCTATAGAAAAAGAAAAATCAAAATGTTCCAAAACACTCATGCTGTGACAAAAACACCCACTTGTGCATCAATAGTTCACCCCAAAGCCTGTGGCTTGTGGCCAGGAAACTATACAATAGCAGCATGTTTGGCTTTAAAGAGCGTCAGACTTTTAGTTTGAACTACAATTCTTAACCTTCTTAGCTTACGATTTAACCTTTTAAAAATCTTACTTATACTTACTATACTTGATTTTATTCACATTGATTAGTTATGTTTGACAATTGTTTATACTCTATATAATATAATCATTTTAATTTATAATCAAAATCACAATATTTATAACATTATTTTTTATCATAAAACTATAAATCTCTTAAATTTTATGTTATTGATACAAGTTTTATGTTACAAACTGATTTAAACAAAACCTGTTAATATCAAAATTTATGTTTTTCTACTATCTAACTTATTCATCTTTGTAACAAAACTTCTCATCTCCCTGCCAAGAGACTCCAGGAACAGCACAGGGGACAAAGTGAAAAGTTAAATGACCCTACTCAAGTACACTGCATCATTCTTATTGCTACTCTGGAATGATATGTTTTTGGTGAGTCAAGTGAAGCAGTGGGAGTAGAGAAGGAACAAAGAAATCTGTAACTGGTTGTGATCAATTAGTTGTAAACACCACTGCATTTGGACGCACCGTCTCCCTAGGAGACATAGATTTATAAAAATTTAACACAATATCTTCATTCCACACGCACACGAGTATGATCACAACTATAGAGCCAGTTATTCTAAAATTATGGGTCAATGCACACACCACTAACAGGAAAGATCAACAACAAAATTAAATCAAGCCAATGCATACTGGGAACATGCATCAAAAACACCTTTAGTACTGACAATGCCCTTTAAATAAACCAATTAATTCTGATACATATTTAACATGTCTTTTGAGAAACTCCAGGGCCCTTGGAACTTCCCAAAGCCATACTAAGCCAAAAGGTGAGGCTTTCTAATTCTGGGAAGCCTTGTCAAGTAACCAAAAGTGAACAAACAGGAAATTCCACAGAGCCATGCCACACACGTGGGATCCCCCTGTGGCCTAGCTGAACAAGGGGTGTCGCTCCTCAGGCTCCCAAGCCATTCCCTATAGCAGGACAGCTCTCGACAGCACAGTATGAAATACCACGCAGCAGTAGAAGCAGGGACTAGAGCGTTTATACTTGCTGTCCTGAGGTCTTCTCTGGGATATCTGTGTGACTTGAATGCTTACCTTCTTAACATCTTTGCTCAAATGTCACCTCCTGAGTTACACCTTTCCTGTCATCCTGTTTAAAATGGCACCCCCACCCCAAGCATTTCCTCTTTCTCTTCTCTATTTTATTTTTCTCTATAGCACTTATTACCCTTTAGTAATATTTACTCCTTGATTTTTTTTTATTATGCACTTCCCACTAGAATATAGGCTTCAAAATGGCAAGGGTTTTTAATC
>NW_007727299.1:288415-290266 GCF_000696425.1 Galeopterus variegatus
AAAAAAAAAAAAAATTAAGGCAAAAGCCCTGGAGCCTTGTGGGGACCAGAGATGATGTTGCTGGAAATGGAGTCAACACTTCACACCTGAATATCTACCTGGCAGCAACACCACCACCTACAACACAACCAATCAAGTTGGTGGCCTCAGGGAAATCTTTCAACTTTTTAAAGTAAAACAAGATCACAACTTCCTGGTGAGTGGCCTTGAGCTTGCTACTTGGCATAAACTGCACTAGAGTATTTCTAATTGAGAACAAAAAATGTGATGTTCAGTTTTTCCGGCTATTGCTACTTGATATTCTGTTTTGCTTATAAATCACTTACAGTTGCTTGAATGCATCAACTCTTTCTTAAATAACTGTTTGCCACTACATAAACTTAGGATCCTAGTCTTGTACTGGGTCCAGTACAAAAACTCAAATCTCTTTTAGAACGTTCTCTATTAAAAGTTTTTATTATGGTCGTAAACATTGAACTTGATGGCTTTTTAAAATACTGCCTCATTTTTTTTCCACTCCAGAGACAGAATGCAGTGAAATCAATGCATTCTTCATATCTCAAATCCATTCTTTTATGTGACTTTTAAAAATGCAAGATGGCAATTTAAGAGCCTAAGTAATGAGGTAGACTTTTCAGACACTCCTGATACTTTTGCTATGTGCAGGAATAAAACACAAGAGTTACATCTTTCATAATGCAAGCTCACTGAAATGTCTAAGGCTACATCATGTTTGATGCTGTATCAATTTTTCATAGAAATATAATTTACTTTGAATTCCTCTACAACAGTTCTGAGACTCTTTTCTCTCTGCACTTTGGTAGACACTTACAGCAAAGATCAGGTATTATTTTAGTTTCCTAAACACAGCTGAATATTACTGCTAAGTATATATGTTTTGGGTTGTATCAATGTGAATGAAAAATTTGCAAAGATAACTAGATTTTGTGAAGTTTACATCATCACTATATGTCCGAAGTTAAGAGGTTACTATAAGAAAAATATATCTTTCAAAAAATTGGAGGAGCCAAATGGGGAGTGTGTACAACTTATAAACAGANAAATATATCTTTCAAAAAATTGGAGGAGCCAAATGGGGAGTGTGTACAACTTATAAACAGAGTATAGGTGGCCAAAAGAGACTGTACCGAGCAATGTAAAAGAGCTCGAAAACTACCAGGAAGAGGTTCTTAAGAATATATCAGAGGAAAAAAAGAATAAAGATTAGATAACAGTCATTGATTATGGTGTGAAAGATAAACTCAGTGGAGAAAAGGAGATGATGGACCAGTAGAATTCATCTTCTTCCTCAGGCTATTAGAAAAAAAGAATGTTGGAAAGATTACTACTCTCAAATGCTTCCCTGAAACAAATGAGCTGGAACCACTGTATTAAGTTTTGAACAACACCCACAATTTTGTAGGCCAAACTAACAAAAAATAAAGGCAGATAAGTCACTGTGATTGCAACAGCATAAGAGAGATTAAAAGACCTAAAGATGATACTGGGAACTGGAGACTATCCTGTAGATCCTAGCATTACAGAAGGCCGCTGGCCTGGCAGATTAGCAAAATACAAAAGTACTTTACACAAAACAAGGGCTCAAAATGGTGGGCAGGAGATTATAGGTCTTATATCTCCCTATTATGCCAAGTAAGCACATGGAGTCTAAAATAAAAGATTGGTTCACAGAACACCAGGCAGCTGGGGTTCTTGCTGATCTAAGCCATGCTGTGCTGTGCTATACAGCTCTGCTTCTCACTACAGGTCTGGGAGTTGGCTGGGGGACCTCAGTTCTTTTTTTTTTTAAAGATGACCGGTAAGGGGATCTTAACCCTTGACTTGGTGTTG
>NW_007727299.1:291198-301081 GCF_000696425.1 Galeopterus variegatus
AACCCGTGGCCTTGGTGTTATCAGCACCGCACTCTGCCGAGTGAGCCACGGGCCGGCCCTGGGGGACCTCAGTTCTGCATGTGTTTATTTCGGTGTCCATGCTGCTGAGACAGCAGCTGTATAGGAGAAAATCTTCTCACAGCAATGACAAAGTTACAAGAAGGCAATAAAAAATATGTGACTTCTCTTAAGACCAAGTCTTAGAACTGACACACTGTCCATCATTTCTGGCCCATTCTGTTGCCAAAGTAAGTTCGTGACCAAGCACAAAGTCAAGGAGCAGGAACCTGGGCTGCCTGTAGAGAGGCTATAGCAAGAGTGTAAATGAAGAGAGGAGCAAAGAACTGTGACCAGTAATTCAATTTACCACACCATCCCTTTATTTTCAATTTTTCTTTATCCTTATGTTGTAGTTGTGTATATTGTAAATAACATTCAACCGGATTTTTAAAAAGTACTCTAGTAGTTTATTAATCTCTTCATTTTATTGGGTAAATTTAATCTATTTATATTTATTATGATGACTGACATAGTTGGTTTCATTTATGTACCTTATTTGTATTTTTTATTTACTATATTTATCTTTATTTTCTTTTTCTGTCTTCTGTTAGATTAATGAAGTTTTCTATGTTCCCTCTTCCCCTTATCCCCACTGTTGTATTTGTAATCTACGCATACTGTTTCTAAACTTTCAGTGTTTACCTTTTAAATTTTCACCTACATATGAAGCTGTAAACCTTTTAAAAAGTTATTTATTATTTTTACTTTCTTCTTAAACCTGACAGAGATTTTAGTTCATTTTATTTATGCCCCCACATCTTGTCAATTTGTTAATAATTTTAATGTTACCTTTTAAAAATAAAAAAATTAGATTGTTATCCTTTTTTAGAAAAGATTTTTACTGTTAATACCCTGGCATATTTTATCAGTGTTTGTGTTTGCCATGTGTCTTTCTTCTTGTGCCCTCTTTCTAAATTTAGATTTCTTCTTGCTGATAAAAATACTCAAGATAAGAATTAATGGATACTTTAATATAATAAAGTATATATGCCTTAGTTCTAAGATTCATCATCTTATTTAATGGCAAAACTCTAGAGGCATTTCCACTAAAATCAGAAACTTAGCAAGTTTACCACTCCACTACTACTATTCAATATTGTTCTAGATATACCAGCCAATGCAATTCAATATGATAACCCTACTAAAGGAAAACAAAATTAGTAAAGAAGGAATAACATTTTTGCTATTTACTGATATAGAAATAGATATAGATGTGTGTGTACATATATCTATCTCTTTGCTCTGCTTGCTGAGAAGGCCTAGAAGCAGTGAAACCCCACTACCAATGAGCATATGTGGGGCCAAAAGCTTGGTTTCTAAATATCATTCTTAAATAAATAGAATCAGAGCTCCTTGGAAAATAGCTATTTCTAGGACTGAGAATGGAAAAGTACAAGATGTGCCTGGAACATTTTGGAACCAGTAAGTAAGAAAGTGCTCAAAAAATGATGGTAACGTGTCAAAAGGACACAGGAGCCCAACTTGAAGGAGTTCTCAATAGCCAAATTTGGGACAATTTGAACAATAAAGTAAATAATATCATTAGTGAATTAAAACACATACAAGATGGTAACGTGTCAAAAGGACACAGGAGCCCAACTTGAAGGAGTTCTCAATAGCCAAATTTCGGACAATTTGAACAATAAAGTAAATAATATCATTAGTGAATTAAAACACATACAACAAAATAATAATTTATGGGTCCATACTGATATAAATAAATAATCAAATAAGTAAATGAATGGGGGAGAAGAGACAGCTCTTCCTTACAGAGGAATTTCAACTAATAAATGAAGAAAGAATGACGAAAATAGAAGACTATCATTTCACAAACAACACAGTAGTGGGTGAAAAGATGATGAGAAACAGGATATTTATGTAGTCTCAAAGGATCTACCCAGCAGATATTTTTTAATTAAATAGGGGGAAATAGTATCTTTACAATGGAGAAACCAGGAAGAGACCACTTAACCAGGTGATCACAGCTTACATCATGAGTAATTACACAAATTGACATCATGTGCCTCCTAAGATGATGTACTAAGACAACATCATTTCTTTAGTACTCTTGCCAAAAATGCATATCTGACTTTAATTATGAGGAAGTGGCAGCCAAACCCAGAGAGAGGAACAGTCTATAAATTAACTGGTTAGTATGTTTCAAGTGTCAAATTAATTAAAGACAAAGACTAGGAACTGTTGCAGAATAAAGGAGACCAAGGGGATATGGCAATTAAATACGATATGTTACCTTAGAATTGACCATGGACCAGAAAAAACAACATTAATGGAAAAATTGGTGAAATTTAAACGAGGTCTACAGATTAGATGATGGCGGTGTGTCAATTTATGTGAAATGTTAATATTTGGGGAAGCTGGGTGAAGAGTATACAAAAATTCTTTGTACTGCACTATTTTAAAAATATCGTTAGGATAAACACTAAATGATAAACTTTACAAGACAATAACATATACAACAACCATATAAGAGAAAGGCAATATTAAAAGATATAACTTGGAACAACAAAATGTCAAAAAGAGGAGGAAATGACATCAAAGTGTAGAGTTGGCTTTGGCTTTTTCTTTCTTCTTAGATATCAAAGTTAAGTTGTTATTAGTCTAAAATAATTTCTAATAACTATAACAGGTTTTTTTGTAAGCCTCATGGTAACCATAGCACAAAAACTTATGAGACATACTAAAAATTAATAGCAAGAAATAAAAATATTAACCTAGACAAAATCACTCAACCACAAAGGAAGACAGAAAGACCAGAAAAAAGGACAAAAAGATCTGCAAACAAAACAGGAAAAAAATAGCAAAATGGCAATAACAAGTCGATATATATAAATAAGAACCCTAAATGTAAATGGATTAAATGCCCCAATTTAAAGACAGAATGTCTGAATGGATTATAAAACAAGAACCAACAATATGCTGCCTACAAGAAACTCATTTAACCAATAAAGACAAACACCAGCTGAAAGTGAAGGGACAGAAAAAGATATTGCATGTAAATGGAAACCAAAAAAGAGCAGGAGTAGCTATACTTATATCAGATAAAACAGACTTCAAGCCAAGGAAAGTAAAAAAAAAAAAAAAAAAAGATAAGGAAGGTCATTATATAATGACATAGGGATCAATTCAGCAAGAGGATATAACAATTCTAAACATATATGCACCCAATTCCAGAGCACCCAGTTATATAAAGCAATTACTATTGGACCTGATAGGAGAGATAGACTTCAGCATAAATAATAGTTGGAGACTTTAATACCCCATTTTCAGCAAATCATCCAGAGACAAAATTAATCGGGAAACATCAGAATTAATCTCTACTCTAGGTCAAATTGGCCTAATGGACGTTTATAGAACATTTTGTCCTACAGCTTCATAATGCACATTCTTCTCAGCAACACATGGAACATTCTCCAGAACAGACCATTTATCAGGACACAGAACAAGTCTCAACAAATTCTAAAAGATCAAAATCATACCAACTACCTTGTCTAACCAGAATGGAATATAACTAGAAATCAATAACAAAAGGTACACTAGAAACTGTATGAATAAATGGAAATTAAACAATATGCTATTAAACAATGACTGGGTCAAAGAAGAAATCAAGAAGGAAATTTTAAAATTCCTGGAGACAAATGAAAATGAAAATACAACATACCAGAACCTATGGGATAGAGCAAAAGCAGTTCTAAGAGGGAAGTTTACAGCAATAAATGCCTGTATGAAGAAAGAAGAAAGACTCCAAATAAAGAACTCAACATTACATCTCAAGGAGCTGGAAAAACAAGAACAAGCCAAATGCAAAATCAGTAGAAGGAGAGATATAACAAAGATCTGAGCAATTTAAAAATATACAAAAGATTGATGAAGCAGAGAGTTGGTTCTTTGAAAAGATAAACAAAATCAATAAACCTTTAGCTAGACTAATGAAGAAAAAAAGAGAGAAAACTCAAATAAATAAAAACAGAAATGAAAAAGGAAACATTACAACTGATACCACAGAAATACAAAGGATCATAAGAGACTGCTATGAACAACTATATGTGAACAAACTGGAAAACTTAGAAGAAATGGATAAATTCCTGGATATGTACAACTTACTGAAGTTGAATCATGAAGAACTAGAAAACCTAAACAGGCCAATAATGAGTAATGAGATTGAAGCAGTAATAAAAAGTCCTCCAACAAAGAAAACCATAGCACCAGATGGCTTCACTGCTGAATTCTACTGAACATTTAAAGAACTAATACCAATTCTCCTCAAATTCATCTGAAAAATTGAAGAGGAGGGGATACTTCCAAACTCATTCATGAGGCCAGCATTACCCTCATACCAAAACTTGAAAAATACACACACAAAAAACTACAGACCAATATCTCTAATAAACCCAGATGTAAAGATTCTCAATGAAATACTAGCAAACAGAGTCCAGCAACATATTAAAGAGACAATACATCATGATCAAGTGGGATTCATCCCAGGTATGCAAGGATGGCTCAACATTTACAAATCTATAAACGTGATGCATCACATCAACAGAAGGAAAAAAAACCATATGATCATTTTGATAGACGCAGAAAAAGCATTTGGTGAAACCCAACACCCCTTCAGGATAAAAATACTCAACAAATTAGGTACAGAAGGAATATACCCCAACATAATAAAGATCATATACAATAAGCCCACAGCCAGTATCATACTAAATGGACAAAATTTGGAGGCTTTTCCTCTAAGGTCTGGAATGAGACAAGGCCCACTTTCCCCACTCTTATTCAGCATAGTACTAGAAATTCTAGCTAGTGCAATAAGACAAGAGAAAGCAATAAAAAGCATTCACATTGGAAAGAAGGAAGTCAAACTCTCCCTACTTGCAGATAACTTGATCCTATACATAAAACTAATAAATAAATTTAATTTAGTGGCTGGATACAAAATCAACACACAAAAATTAATAGCCTTCCTATAAGCCAATAACACAATGGCTGAAGAGAAATCAAGAAAGTAATCCCATTCACAGTAGATACCAAAAATATTAAATACCTAGGAGTAAATTTAACCAAAGAGGTGAAAGACCTCTACAATGAAAACTATAAAATATTGGTAAAAAAAAAAACTGAAGAGGACACAAATAAATGGAAAGATATCCCATGTCCATGGGTTGGAAAAATTAGCAGCATCTTAATGTCCATATTACCTAAAGCAATCTACACATTCAATGCAATCCCTATCAAAATACCAATGACATGCTTCACAGAAGTAGAAAAAAACAATCTTAAAATTCACATGGAACCACAAAAGACCTCATATAGTGAGAGCAATCTTGAACAAAAAGAACAAAGTTGGAGACATACTTCCTGACTCCAAAATATACTATAAAGCTATAATAATCAAACAGCATGGTACTGGCATAAAACCAGACAAATTGACCAAAGGAATAGAATAGAGAGCCCTGAAATAAACCCTCACATTTAAAGCCAACTGATTTTTGACAAATGTGCCAAAAACGAGCAATAGGGAAAGGACTGCCTCTTCAACAAATGGTGCTGGGAAAATTGGATATCTGCATGCAGAAAATTGAAATTAGATCCGTATCTCTCACCATATACAAAAATCAACTCAAAATGGATTAAAGACCTAAATTTATGATTGCAACTATGAAACTACTACAAGAAAACATAGGGAAAACACTACATAAAATGCAAGTGGGCAGCACATTTTTGAGCAAGATTACAAAGGCACAGGCAACTAAAGCAAAAATACACAAATGAGACTTCATCAAACTGAAAAGCTTCTGCACAGCAAGGGAAACAGTCAACAAAGAGACAACCTACAAAATGGGAGAAAGTGTTTGCAAACTACATGTGTTAGTCTGTTTCTGTTGCTTATAACAAAATACATGGAACTCAATGATTTATAAAGAAAATGAAATTTATTGCTTACAGTTTCAGTGGCTAGGAAGTCCAAAGTCCAGGGAACATAGCTGGTGAAGGTCTTGGTGGTAACAGAACCACAGGAGTCTCACAAGGCAGAAGGTGGTGGAGTAGAGAGAGCAGAGAGAGAACAAGAGAGACTCTCCTCTTCTTTTAAAGCCCTCAGAACCATGCCCCTGACCACCATTTTTAATCCATTCACTACATCACAGTCCTACAATCTAACCAACTTTTCAATACCCCACCTTTCAGTTACCATAATAGTATTTCTGACCTTCTTAACAGTCACAATTGGGACCAAGTTTCTAACACATAAAACTTGGGGGACACAATTCAAGATTAAGTGAGTCTGAGGGGGACATTCAGTCTACTGTGCTACACATTGGACAAGGGGCTAATCTTCAGAATATGTAAGGAACTCAAACAACTCAGCAGGAAAAAAACCAAACAACCTAACTAAAAAAATGGGCAAAGGATCTGAACAGACATTTCTCAAAAGAAGACATACAAATGGCCAACAGGTACATGAAAAAGTGGTCAAAATCACTAATCATCAGAGAAACGCAAATGAAAACCACAATGAGATATCATCTCACCGCAGTTAGTATGACTAACTTTTATCAACAAGATAGAAAATAACAAATTCTGGCAAGGACGTGGAGAAAAGGGAACCGTCCAACATTGTTGGTGGGATGTGAATTGGTACAGCAGTTGTAGAAAACAGTATGGAGGTTCCTCAGGGAACTAAAAATAGATCTACTTTACCACCCAGCTATCCCACTACTGGATATGTACCCAAAGGAAATGAACTCAATATATCAAAAAGACAGCTGCATTGCCATGTTTATCACAGCAGTATTCACAATAGGGAAGAGATGGAATTAACTGAAATGTCCATCAACAGGTGAATGGATAAAAAAATTGTGGCATATGTACACAATGGAATACTACTCTGCTATGAAAAAAAGTCATATCCTATTCTTTGCAGCAACATGGATAGAACTGGAAACCATCATGTTAAGTGAAGTAAGTCAGGCACAGGAAGAAAAATACTGCATTATACCACTCATGTAGAACCTAAAAAGAAAAGTGGTTCTTATAGAAGCAGAGAGTAGAATAATGGTTACCAGAGGCCGGGGGTTGGGGGGTTGGGGGGTAGGAGGGAGCAGGAAAAGTGGTGCACTAATGGGTACAAAACTATGCTGTCTACTCCGAGTGAATCATTGTGCAGCATATGCATGTACTGAAGCAACGCACTGTACCCCACAGATATGTACAAGTAAATGTTAAAACATTTTGAATAAAAAAAATAAAATAAAACTTGGTTGTAAATCTGAAATGATTCAAAATAAAAAGAAAAATTTACAAAAACAAACAAAAAATGGTGTCATGAATGGGAAATTGGATTAGAAATGGGAAACAAGTTTTAGAAGAAAGAGCATCAGATTTCTGTCAGGAGACCTGTATTCACAACTTTTGGTTCTTCGGCTTCAAACAAGTCACTTTGAACACTCAGTTTCTTCATTTGTAAAATCAGAAAAATAATTTGCTGGACCATTTTGAGTATCAAATAAGATAAAGTTGATAAAATAAAATACCCTGTAAATCATAAGTTGCTGTGCAAATTGTTATTATTAATGATTATTTTATGCTTTGTTCTAAGATCAGAGAATTCAGGAATCAGATCTTTTTCTTAGTAGTTATAGCTGCTGTGAAGGAGAAGTACAGAGCAGATTTTTAAGTTTTCCTATGGTGTCCAAATATTCTGGCTTGTAAATCTATGCAAATGAGAAGCAAATGCAAGCCAGGACTTGATGCAGAGCAATAGAATGTGATGTGTCTGGAGGTTAACCAAATTCCTCACCACACGCATAAATGAAGGGCTTGGAGTGCCTTTTAAGTGATTCAAAACATGGCCTGGGTCTCTTTATAGAAGGGGTCCCAAGAATGCCTGCACAAAGCTGGGGTGGCACAGATCAATGTTTGTCATAATATTTTAGTCTTAATGTAGGAAAAAATGGCAAATCACCATTTGGAAAAGCGTGTATAGGTGACACCTGTCTCTGGATGGAGGTGGCCAGAGTTGATGGTAGTGATGCTGGGGGATGGTGGCCCGGAGAGTTCCCAATGAACAGAACTTCTGTTTGAAAGGGTAGAGTCTGAGCGGGAACGTGACTGAAATTGCATAAAAGCTGTGAAAGAAATCACAAAAGAAAAGATCAATAGGTTTAGCAACATTAGCATTAAAACTGTAACATGGTTTTTTAAAAAAAAATCCACACGTATGCTATGAAGGAATACACTGTGACCAAATGGGAGAACATATTTTTAATAAATATAACAAAGGGTTAATATTCTTAAAATATAAAAATACCTAAAATTAATAAGAAAACTTCAAAAGGACCACCAAACAGAAAAAAATAAGACGATGACATAAACAATACACACAGTATAAATGGCAATAAGCATGTGGAAAAAATTATTTATCTGGACATTTGAGAAATACAAATTAAAATGACAGTGAAACACCATTTTCAGCCTGTTGGTTTAACAGAGATTTTTTTCCAAAGGAAAAAAAATTTTTTTTTCTTGTGACTGGTAAGGGGATCGTAACCCTTGGCTTGGTGTCACCCGCACCACGCTCAGCCAGTGAGCGCACCGGCCATCCCTATATAGGATCTGAACCCGCGGCCGCTGTGCTCCCAGTGCCGCAGTCTCTCGAGTGAGCCACGGGGTCGGCCCCCAAAGGAAGTATTTAACACTAGTAAGAGCAAAAACCATCATTCTCATGTAATACTCAGAGCAAGCAGTAGAAATTGGTACAATCTTTTCAGAAAGCAATTTGGCAGACTGTACCATGGGACAAAAAAAAAAAAAAAAAAATTTGTAATCTTTGACCCAATAATTCCCGTTCTAGGAATCTATCCTAAATGGAAAACCAGAGATTCACTATGTTGTGTCTGGGCACAACACAAATAAACAGCATAGTTTATGCAGCATCCATCAGCTGGAGGTTGCCCTGTCAAGAGTGACTGTAACCCCAGAAACCCCAAGCCTGGCTGTCATCGGGCTAGGAGTGTGGGAGAGGCTTTCTGAACACCCTGGTCACAGAGTACCCGTTGGTTCAGCACCACCCAGTGTCCTCCTTGGCACGTTCAGTAAAGTGCTGGGCTGTGTCCTGCAGCTCTGGGTGCATTGGCACAGTAGCAGAGTGGAAAGCCTCTGCAACTCCTAATAGACTGGGGACAGGGGTCTAAGCTCTGCTGTGTGCTATTGGAGTAGCTTTGCTTCTCTGTGCCTCTGGTCTTCGGAAATGATGACAATAATAACTACTGAGCATTTACTCTATGCCAGGCACAGTCCTAAGCATTTTGCCTATATGAACTCACTTAATCCTCAAGCCATCCCAATGAGTAGAAATCATTTTAGAAATGAGAAAACAGACAGAGAGATAAAGTGACATGCCTGGCGACACACAGCTAGGAAAATGAAGTCAGGGTTTGAATGCAAGCAGGCTTGAATACGCTGCTTCCATCCCAGGTCACTGAGAGGATTAGGGCACGAAAAACACTCAAGGAAGGTTTTTTTAAATCATAAAGCAAGACTTGGTAAGGCCTGTTTATGCTTGAAAGGTAATAATAGACAACATAATCTGGAGCATCCGCTTTGGCAGTATTTACTTTTGCTCCATAACTCCACATTTAAAATTCAAATGAAGAAATCTTGACTAGATATAAAAATGAGTATTGAAAAATCTTTGTTTCTTTTTTCATTTTTTTTTTTTTTTGTCTTTTGTCTTTTTTCCGTGTGCGGCAATGGATCGCAACCCTCAGTGTCGCCCCCGTACCGGACCGGGGACCGGCAACGGGAT
>NW_007727299.1:301952-303357 GCF_000696425.1 Galeopterus variegatus
GAGTGCCGCCGCGCTTCCCAAGCGGCGCACTATCCAGTGCGCCACCGGGCCGGCCCCTTTTTTCATTTTTTTAAACCACAAACTAGTTGAGAAGGGATAACTTGTTAGCTGAGAAAAGTGGGTAAATGTATGATTTGGGTGAACTTATTTTTCCTATTTTCCAAGTGCAAATTTTAATGCAGACCGGAGAGTGCGTTTTTTATCACAGGGAGTTTCCTGAGGCCCAATGGTTAGATATTTCTCCTTCCACCTTGTTCTTAGCTGAAGAAACTTAATTTAATTTGCAAGTAGGAAAAAATGCTTTGCTTTCACGTGTGTTGTGATGTATTAATGTATAAAAGATTAATTAGCATAAAAGATTAATTACAAAGCACTTGAACTAAATGAGCTCTGATTATGATGAAAGCCAAACATACCACTTCATTAGCAGAATAGCAAAAATGAACACGATGCAGTGAATCGAGTAGGATGTTCCCAGCCATGTGACAGACAAGCAAAGGCGGGAGTCTGTGACATTTCTCAAAAGCCAGGAAGCCCGTGCTCGGTGTCCCACTAGTGGGCCTGCTGCAGGTGCGGTGGCTGTCTTCCAGAGGCCAGCATGGCCCACTTGGACACCAAATTCCCTGAGTTAGCAAAATCATGTTTAGAGTTGCTCGTAAGAATTTTGAAACACAGAGTTAAGTGACATGACTGGACTTGGTGGTTTTAGGGTATTTACTTACCTCTTTGCTTTCTTTCTGACACTTTTTACCCTTCTTCAAGGGTAGCTTCTTCTGTCTGTTCCTTAAGCACTGACTTTCCCTAGAGGTCTAGCCCCAGCCCTCTTCTTCCACGTGTCCTCTTTAGTTTTATTCACTTCCATGGTTTTAAGTACAAAGTTTATGCTGAATTCTTTCAAAAACCTATCTCTGGATTCTCTCCTATTAATTTCCTTTGCTATTATTCATCACCATTTGATACCTGTGTTCTAAACTGAATATTTGTGTCACCCCAAAATCAATATGTGGAAGCCCTAACCTCCACTGTGATGGTATTTGGAGAAGAGATCTTCGGGAGGTGACTAGGTTTAGCTAAGTCATGGGGGGCCTACCCATGGGATTAGCTTCCTTATAAGAAGAGGATTAGAGACTAGAGCTCTATCTGTCTGTCATGTAAGCACGCAGCAAGAAGGCACTATCTACAAGCTGGGAAGAGGGCCCTTGCCAGGAAATGATTCTTTGGGCACCTTGATCTTGGACTTCTTAGCATTCAGAACTGTGAGAAATAAATGTCTGTTGTTTAAGCCACCCAGTCTGTGGTATTTGTTATGGCAGCCTGAGCTGCCTAATACAACTTCACAGGCATCTCCAATCAAAATGTCCAGAAAGGAGCTAAATTTCCTGTCCTGATTTGTGGCAGCTCCATC
>NW_007727299.1:304394-306259 GCF_000696425.1 Galeopterus variegatus
AGCCATTTTCCCAATCCCTTCTGGCTCCCACCTCTACGCATCACTAATCACTTTCTGTCACTATAAATTTGCCAGTTCCTAACATTTCATTCGGATGGAATTATGCAACGTATGACCTTTTGTAATTGGCTACTTTCACATAGCATGATGTTTTTGAGGTTCGTCCATGTTGTAGCAGGTACCAGTACTTTATTTCTTTTTATGGCTAAGTAATATTCCATTGTCATCATTTCTTGTCTGGACAATTGTATAAATACTTGACTTATTTCTTTGATTTTAGTCTTATCCCCCTCCATTCCATTCTCCCCAGTTTCCAGAGGAATCTGTAAGCATACATCCGATTGTGTCCTGCTTAAAATCTTCTGGTGGCTCCTCACTGCAGAAGGAGATCCAAACTCCTGAGCATGGCATATCAGTCCTCAGTGCCTCCACTGACCTGCCCAACCTCTTCTCCCACCCTCATCCTCCTGTACTCTTGGCACAGCCAGGGGTGCCACCTGCCTGTTTGTCCTGTATGAGGTAACACCTTCCTGTCTTTCAGGTGCAGCTTTTCTTACAGGAATGTCCTTCCTCCCAGACTCAGCCCAGCACACTCCTGTTCATCCTTTTCTACTTACATGTCATCTCCTTTTTGAATTTCCATAGGACTTTGAGGACTATTCTATTAGGCTATGTGTCACTTGCTAGAATGATTTGTGAAAATCTGTGAACTTTTTGAGTCCAGGAGCTAAATTTTGCTCCTCTCTCTATCTTCAGGGTCTGGTACAGATTCTTGAATACAGGCAGAACTTGATAAAGGCTTGTTGAATAAATAAATGATTGTAGATAGAAAGTATAATATTTTAAACATTTCTGTTATCAGCTCACAAAATAATAAACAATTCGAAGACTTTTGGTCAAGCTCATATATAATACCTGGGGTTACTAAATATCAGACTGTTCTGGGATAAAAAGAAGCAAAGCTACCATTAAAAAGAATAGATTACTTTATTGCCTGGGAATGGTTTAATTTACTTAATCTAAAATTCACTAGATAACTGCTGACCACTCTATTTCACTTTGACACTAATAGCTCAAGATTCTCAGTAAATAACTGGTTTGTACAAAGGATCTGCTTTTGAATGTCAATGTGCAAGGTGCCTTTCACCCATACGCAATGAATTTTGATCATGTAATTGTTGTAGTAACTGAAGGCATGATCAATAGATGTAGGTATCAAAGGGCTCTGTTGCCACATGCTAAATCTAAGAAGCCAAAGGAGAATTCCTTCTCCTTAGGAGCTGGGTGGTTGACTCTCATTGAATCGATCTGTGTCTATACCTTATTCTGATAATGAAGTTAATTCCATGTTTATGTTTAATAATTTTGAGAATTTAAAAATAGATTTTGGTTTTATAGGGTTTGTGATCTCTTTAGTTCATAGCAAGGGTATGAGAATGTCTTTTTGGAATTCTGAATTGATGACTGAATTGTAAAAGTTAATTGATTTGGCAAACAGATCACTACCTTTCTGTGGGGAAGCACATGAGAAACCTAAGTGAAGTGGTGCTCTTAAACATCAAGAGTTAATGGGGTAGGGGAAAGAAAGAGCTGTGGAAATCAAAATAGACAACCTACCCAAATATTTTTTCTCTTTCCCCTGTGCCCTTTTCCTTATCTTCCTAGAAAATTACTTGAATTAGCTAACTGGATTCTTAGAATTCAAATTCTAGTTAGTAAAGTCAATAAATCTCACTCCCCAGGGCAACCCTTAGTCCTCCCAAATGTTTTCTTGGGTGATGCTATAGAAGTTTAAGTTTCATAGGAAATAAGAAACATAACGAATTTCTTTTTTGTTTTTCCTTTTTGTCTTTTTTACTGACCGG
>NW_007727299.1:306745-307423 GCF_000696425.1 Galeopterus variegatus
GAGCGGGAACCGGTCTCCACATGGGATCCGAACCCTCGGCGGGAGCGCCACTGCGCTCCCAGACGGCGCACTCTCCAGTGGGCCACCGGGCCAGCCTGACGAATTTCAATACAGATTTTATTTTTAGTGTCCTAGCCAAGGGGCAGACCATGATGCACATTATCAAGATGATTATTACCTGACATTAGGCCATCTCAAAATCCTAGTCCTCTGGGACATGAAAAACAGCAATGACACTCAACTTCTGAAAAATCTAATCTTCCACATACTCTACCCCAAGCAAAGAATTTTCAAGGAAAGAGTTTGGGTGATGGCACAGAATTTTGACATTCATGTATAAAAATGTTCTCTAAATTCTTATAGCATTGGTTAGTTTTATTACCCCAGTGATATTAAGTGTTACATTGCTTTTTTGTACTTCAGTTGTTTATGTGTTAATCTTTTCTTTCCAAATGAAATTTTAAAATACTGAGAGCAGGGTCTGGGATTTAAACTTCTTATTCCCCAATTTGGCAAATATAGTCAGTGCTGGGCTAGACTTTGACACTTGCATTGGACTAACATTCCTACTGACAAAAATTATAAACTCTCAAAAATGTAAAAACACTTCTTTGCCCCAATCAAAATCCTGGCAAGTTATTTTATTTTATTTTATTTTTTTTGTCTTTTTCTTTTTTT
>NW_007727299.1:308022-334012 GCF_000696425.1 Galeopterus variegatus
CAGCCAGTGAGCGGGAACCGGTCTGTATGTGGGATCCGAACCCTCGGCGGGAGTGCCGCCGCGCTCCCAAGCAGTGCACTGTAGCAGTGCGCCACCGGGCGGGCCCCAAAATCCTGGCAAGTTATTTTATGTTGGAAAAATGATTCTAAAGATTATACAAAGAGTAAAAAGACCAAGAATCACTAACCCAGTACTGAAGAAGAACAAAGTTAGAGGACTGATACTGCCTGACTTCACTTATCATAACGTTACAGTAACCAAGACAGTGTGGTATTGGCAAAAGAGGAGGCAAACAGGTCAATGGAACAAAACAAAGAGCCCAGAAATAGACCCATGTAAATATGAATGTATAACTGATCTCTGACAAAGTAGCAAAGGCAGTCCAATGGAGAAAAGATGGTCTTTTCAACAAATGGTGCTGAAGCAACCAGACATCCACATACACAAGAGTAAATCAGACACAGACCTTACACCTTTCACAAAAACTAACTCAAAATGGATCACAGACTGAAAGTTAAAATGCAAAACCATAAAACTCCTAGAAGATAACATAGGAGAAAAGGTCATCTATATGACCTTGGGTCTGACTTTGGTTTTTTAGATACAACACCAAAAGCATGATCTATGAAAAAAATAACTGACACACTGTACTTTATTAAAATCAAAAACTTCTGCTTTGCAAAAGACACTGTTAAGAGAATAAGGCGAGCCACAGACTGGGAGAAAGTATTTGCAACAGACATATCTGATAAAAGACTATTATCCAAAATGTACAAAGAACTCTTAAAATTCAATAACAAGAAAAAAAACATGATTTTAAAATGAGCAAAAGATTTGAACGGACACCTCACCAAAGAAGATATGCGAATGAAAAATGAGTGTGTGTGTATGTGTGTGTGTGTGTGTGTGTTTAACTGAAATATATTGATTATGCATATATGTGGGGTATAGAGTTGAACATCAATACATGTGTATAATGTATGATGATCAAATTAGGGTAGTCAGCACATCCATCCTTACAAAACTTAATTATTGCTTTGTGATGAAGATATTTGACCTCCTCACCTCTAGCCATTTGATAACATGCAGTAAATTATTATTAATTACAGATGCCTAGCTCAACTGTACACCAATAGAACTTATTTTTCCTATCTAACTGTTTTGTGTCTATTAACCAGCGTCTCCCTGTTCCCCCTCTACCTCCCCATTTCCTGGCTTCTAACAACTACAGTTCTGCTCTCTCCTTCTGAAATTTCAACTCATTATTATTATTTCTTGTTTCTTTTTCTTTCCTTCCTTCCTTCTTTCTTTCTAACCAATGCCCATATTCCCTTTACCTAAATTTACCTATTGTTAACTTTTACCCCATTTGCGTTGTCATTTGTGCTATCTGTATCTGTATATCTCTATCTATCTATTTAGCAAGTTGCACACATTATGCTCCCTTTTCCCCAAATACTTTAGTGTGTATTTCCTAAGAATAAGGATACTTTCTTATGTAATCACAGTACAGTTAGCAACCTCATTAGTTTACATTGATGAAATATTTTGATCTAATCTACTAATATTTTCCAATGGGAAAGTAGGACATTTTAAGTGATTTCAGTATTTAGAATTGGAGGTAGGTCACATTTTCTCCTGAGATCATACCTGATCATTCTACTCATTCACACAACAAGTATTTATTGAGTATCTACTATAGACCAGACACTGTGCCAGTAGCTGAGAGTACTACAGCAAACTAGAAAGGTAATATTTCTTTCCTTATTAAGTTATGTTTTGGTTAGTGAAAACAAATAAGCAAGTCAATAATATAATATGTGTCTTGAGAAGAGGAATGAAGAAATTTTTTTTTAGGGTGATGTTGTGGACGGTGGCAGGGGTTTTTGGGTTGGGGGTGGGGCTAATTTAGCCATTTGAGCTGAGACCTGAATGAAGTACAATGACCCTAGGGCAAGACAGGGAAGGGAGAAGTTTGGTATTAGAAATCAAGAAAACTTCAGAGACTCATCCCCAAAGTCATTCTTGAACTTAATATCACCATTATCTGCAAGACTTCCAAAACATCAACTTCAATTCCATTCTCTGATTGCTTTTCCTGTCCTTCCATCTTACCTGCTCTAATATCTCTGCCGCAGTAACTTTTAAAAGATCATTGAAACTTTCAATCTCAGTGATCCTACCTTTTTTTCCATTTCCCCCCACTTTAGGTTTGCATTTCTTTCCTTACCCAGAATGGGTTCTATGGTCATGCATTCTGAACTCCCTGACTCATCCCCCTCCATTATAATCATCTGGCTGAATTCCAACACCTGTTAAACCCATCTACCCACTTCATCCTCACCTGCACTGGTGCTGCTGAAGGCAGCCTGAGAAGAACACACATACTCTGACTTCCTCCCATTAAATACAAGGTCATAAATCACAGGGGTCTAAACCCCACCTGCAGCTGCTACTGTCCCACCCTCCTGCGTTTGCTCTCCCACTCATCAAAGACTACTCACACTTGTCCCTCTGTCTTCCAACCACCACTATCATCCCATCATGTCGCCAACATCCTCCACTGTCAGCTGTTGATCTTGCTCATAATGGATCTTGGACATGACCAGCACCATCTTGGACATGACCGGGGCCCATTTTACACACACTGAGCACAAAATGGCTGCCAGCCTTTCCCTTAGGAGAAATAGAAACTCTTCTACTTCTGCATGGGTGTGACCTTCCACCTGATTGCATCCCCAGCCTTATCTTCCACAGCAGCTCCACACCCTCCCTGATCACTCAGCCTTCCCTACAGCCCACATAAGCCCTCCCACCCCAAACCGGCTGCTGCCCTCCATTTTGAGCACAGTCCACAGATTCCTTTCCTTTAATAAACTTGATGGGTACCTGGCATTTTGGCTCGCTTTCTTTCACCTCACATTTTTCCTAGGAAAAAAGAAGTGATCCCAGAGGAACATGTGCATCTTTCCATAGAGAAAAAAAAAAAAAAAAAAATTGGGGGGTTGCTGTGACTGGCTGGTAGGGGGGTTCAAACCCCCGACCCTGGTGTTATAACACAGCACGCTAAGCAACAGTAACCAGCCAGCCCTCCACAGCCAAATTTACAGAACATCTGCATTTATAGCCCCACCCTTCCTTTTTCTTTCAGGAATGACGTAGGTTTCTCTCCCACCCTCTGCTGCTGGCTCAGACTCGCCCTCTGCGAAGGCCACCCTCCTAGTCTCGCGATATCAGCCCCCCTTCAGGAGCGTTCTCGTCAGCGTCCTGACGGGCTCTAGAATCTCCTGTCTGGAAACAGAGATCAGAGACCTGCTTTTCTCCCAGGACTCGACATTCTCATCCAGCTGCTGTCTCAAGTGTTCGCTCCCCTTCCCAAACTTCTCGCACATCGTCCCTTTGCACAGTCCCTGCCTTCTCCTTCCCGCCTCTTCCAATGGGGCTTCAGATCTCACGATGCCTCAGAAATTGCTCCTGCCCAGGTCACCCATGACCTCCGCAGGCCACTGCTCCGTCTGCCTCTTGCTTGGCCTTTCGGCTCATTAGACATGCCCGCCCACTTCCTCCTTCACGTGACGTTCTTGTGTCGCGCCTACCCTTGCGGATCCTCTCCGGCTTTGTCCCACGTCACTGACTGCTCCTTCTTCATTTCTTTGCTGGCATTTCCCCGTTTACTTTCCTTCTATTTGCTGGTGTTCCCGGGGCTCAGTCCTGGGCCCTTTTCTTCTCTATGTTACTGTCCTCCCGGGTGACAGCATTGATTCCTGCGGTTTTCCCTTCACCTATATGCCAATGACCTTTCTTCTGCATGTGAAAATCTCTAACGCCGAACACGAGGCTTCTGATCCCAGCATCAGGGTGGGTGGCAGACTTGGGGTGTGGTCTCCTAGTCTCTACCACAACAGTGGATATCCTGCCTATTTAGCAAATTAGGGTTTGTCTTGAGACATTACTTTAGAAATCCAGTTTTTAAAAAAGAAAACATTATTTGAAAAGACTATTATCATTAAAGAAGATTTCTTATAGTAAATTATTTTATGATTTCAGCATAGGAAAGGTCATTTCCTACCACACATCGCCAAATGCATTGCCGTTTGTTTTAGTTTCAAGCTTCCTGGCTCTAAATTTAAAAGTGAACTCAAGTCAACCAAAGTGCAAATTCTCCGTGTGTGGCCTGCCCTTGCTCTTCCCCTAATTTTGTAGTTGGAAACACCTTAAAAGGAAAAATAATTCTCCTTTGGGCAAAGTGAAGCAAAAACGTAAACTGCTTCTATGCTATTTTGAACAAATGTATATTTCCTGTCATTATCCTGCGTGGTTAAGAGTGGGCTCTTGAGAGAAAATGGGGAAAAGAAATAGAAAAATATCAAAGCATATGCATACAACGAACAAATGTATATTTCCTGTCATTATCCTGCGTGGTTAAGAGTGGGCTCTTGAGAGAAAATAGGGAAAAGAAATAGAAAAATATCAAAGCATATGCATACAATCATAAAAATAAGAAAGAGGGCTGTGTGAGAGCTTACTGGGGAAAAAAGTAAACTGATCTATTTAGTTCTCATGGCAGCTGAATTTTTAGCATCTCTAAGCATAGGTTGGTATGAATAAAAAAGGGGGCTTTCTCCATCAGGCTTCCCAGTCTCTGCAGAATTCAGGTTGCTGTTTACTCTCCATCTTCTTGGACAACTGGTTCAGCCCCTAACTCAGTCCCACTGTCTAAAGGAGATACACGACTTAATGTCTTTAGCAGCTTCCCTTCACTGACCACAATACAATTACCACTCTGGCCTCCCCTGGGGTGCACTTGCCGATAACCAGAGGAGATCTCTCCCTCCCGCCCCCACCCAGGACTGCCCAAATGCCTACTTCATACTCTGGAAATTCCTACAGAAGTGCCCATACGCAAAAAACTGCAAACAAATTTTAGAACAGCTGTAATTATAAATCACTGTAGGGTTGCGAGAAGGTTAGCGAAGGGGAAGTAAGGGAAGGATAGTGCTATGGAAGTTAATTTTGGAGGCCGGGGGACTAATGTGTTTGTCTTTTTTTAACTCTGGCTTTTATGCCATCTTCTGGAAGATGTCTCCATTATACCTATTTTCCAGGTGCAGAGGTAGGTTTGGGGTGAAATGGAAAAGAGGGTGTTTCATAAGTAAGATTGCACAGTATGTCTTTCATTGTCTCTGAAACAACTAGTCACATCAGTGGAAATTTCTCATTCAAGTTCGTGTTTTACAGCCACAATCAGTGAGCAGTTGTAACCTTTGAGCATATGCACAGTTTATGAATACATCATATAAAGATAAAAACCTCCTTCTCCATGCTCTCAAAGACTTTTGTGAGGAGGCGGGTGGTATAAAGAAAGAGGCTGTTAAACAATGAAAGTCTAAGGGCCATAGCAGTAAATTCCTCCACAGATCAAATAGTGCAGAGACACGTGGTCAGAAAATAAAATAATGGGTGAAGATTGAGGATGGGTCCGTAAAGGGTGAAGTGAACAGCAGCTGAAAAAATGAGGTGGGGGAGTTAGGGTGGGTGCATCTGAACTCTTCACATGCTCTCATCTTTTGGAGGAAAATGTCAAACTTTTCTGGAGTCAATGAGAGAGATTTGGATATGCATTAGAATGGTAGTTAATGGAATGTGGAGAATGAGGCAGGTAAGTAGGAGGTCAGATCCCTTTTCCTTTCCCCCATTCTCTCTTTTCTTTCCAGCTTTATTGAGTTCTAATTTACAGACCTTAAAGTGTACTCTTCTAATGTGAACAATTCGATCTTTTTTAGTGTATTTACAGAGTGTGCAACCATCACGATAACCTAATTTTAGATCACTTTTATCACCCCCCCCCAAAAAATCCCAGTACCAATTAATGTTCCCTCTCTATTGTCTCCTCCTCTCAGCTCCTGGCAACCACTAATCTACTTTCTGTCTCTGTGGATTTGCCTATTCTGGGCATTTCATATAAATGGAATCGTACACTGTGTGGTCTTTTATGACTGGATTCTTTCACTAGACAATGTTTACAAGGCTTATTCATGTTGTTGAATGTATCAGTACTTCATTCCTTTTATGGTTAAACAATATTCAATTGTGTGGATATGCCACATTTTGTTTATCATGTCATCAGTTGATGGACATTTAAGTTGTTTCCACTTTTTGGCTATTACGAGTAATGCTATGAATGTTCATGTGCAAGTTTTTTTGTAAACATATATTTTCATTTCTCCTGGGTAGATACCTAGGAATGGAATGGCTGGATTGTACGGTAACTCTATGCTTAACATTTTGAGGTACTGCCAAACTGTTATTCCAAAGTGACTGCACAATTTTATATTTCCACCAGCAATGTATGAGAGTTCCGATTTCTCCACATCCTCTCTAACACTTGTCACTGTCAGTCTTTTAGTTTAGCCATGCTAGTGGGTGTGAAGTTGTGTCTCATTGTGGTTTTGATTGGCATTTCCCTAATGACTAATGAAATTGAGCTTCTTTTCATGTTCTTATTAGTCATTTTTTCTGTTTCTCTTGCCACCATACACTCATTCATTATTCTCCAATCTTCCATCCTCTCCTGTATCTGAAAATCTAGCACAAAACCTGGATGGGTAGGACCTGCATTAAGAGGTCATTTTCTGTGCTGAAGCTGTATCCCAGTGAAACTAAAGGATAAGTTTATTAATATTGATTCTGAACCATTAAAATCACTCATTTTGGTTTAATTCAAGCCAACAGATCTTTATTAAGTGCTTCGTTCAGACCAGTGGAATAGTATGGATTTACTGACCATCATGCTTAAAATCTAGTAGAGATTACATGTTAAGTCCATCAGTGAGTATAAAAAACGGAAGAAAGAAAGGTACTAAAGAGTAGTATCTATGGCTGAAGTGAGCACTTTGAAAATATGTATATCCTTTGACTCAGCAATCTACTGCTAGAAATACATCCCAAGGAAATAATCACACATTTCCACTAAAGTTCAGGTACAGGGATGATTGCACAAGTGTTATTTCTAATTATGAAAAATCAAAACAGTTCAACAAGTAGGTAAATAAATTATGATTTATCAATACAATAACTATGCATTTATTTTAAATGATGCACACATATATTTATTATACTTGTATAATATGCAGAAAACATGGAAAATCTCCAGGGGCCAGAAAAAAAAGAGGGAAATGAAAACCACAGTGGTAAATAGGTGAACTGGTGTAGCAACCAGCCTGGAGAGAAGGGGTTGGAGAGGGGCTGTTAGTTTCAGTGATCTAGAGATTTAGATTTAGATTCCATGGGGCAGGAGACAAGACCTCAGGTCTACTGAAGGTATCTGATTCCCCAGTGTACAGCCAGACTCCTTGCAGGACTACAACCACAGGAGGAGGGTAGATTAAGACAAATTTCACTCAGCAGCAGAGATGACATGGAACTCTGTATGTCTTGGCTTAGTCTCTGGGTAGAAAAAAGTCTATTTTAAGAATTTGCAATCAGGGACCTATGTGTAACTCATGTAGGTTTGGGGCCCAAATTATTCCACCTGAGTTCAAGAGGACCCCAAGGTAGAAACTTAACAAAAAACTAGTCTCCTAGCCAGAGGCCTCAGGGTACTTGTCAGAAGAAAAGTCTGCCCTGGGGCAGCAAGCTGGCAATGCAGATTGCTCAGGTCACCAACCAATCAAGTTCCCTGAAGATGAGAACATGATACACAATTCAAGGTCAGTTTCTTCTACTTCATAGATTTTTTTTTTTTTTTACACTATTCTTACTTTGTTTGAAAGTCTGAGAAAAAGATCCAAATTCATTCTTTCATCACTTTCGTCTTTAGATGTTCCTTATTGTTTCTGTTAGACTGGAAATCCTGCTGTGGTTAAAGTGTAAAATTGTGACAAGTCAATGTCTTAGTTCATTTTCTGCTGCTATAATAGAGTACCACAGACTGGGTAATTTATGTCGAACAGAAATTTATTTGGCTCATGGTTCTGGAAGCTGGGAAGTCCAAGATCTAGAGGCTGCATCTGGTGAGGGCCTTCTTGCTGAGTCATCCCATGGCAGAAGGCAAGAAGGTGAGTGAGTGAGAGAGAGAGAGAGAGAGAGAGAGAGAGAGAGAGAAATACAAGAGAGGGTTTAATTCACTTTTATGACAAGCCCACTCTTGCAATAACAAACCCACTTCTGTTATAGTGACATTATTGTCATGTATTTGATTAATTTCACAGAAGTTTGGTTTTGTACCCGGTCAGTGTATGTGTGATTCTATGATTTGCAGCATCCACTCAACTTTGTGCTGGCTTCATCTATGCTTTCAGTTCTCTTTAGTGTTTACGAATGTTACACATTCACCAGGGGTATCATAGGGGCATCCTGCTTTAACCATCATTACTTTTTCTTTTAAAGGAATTAGTGCCATTTCATTCATATCTTGTAGAAAATGTATTATTGTTGTCATTATGAGACTAGGACTCTGCTAAGTTGTATTTTTTAAATGATGATGTAACATATTTTAACAGAAGCTCCAACTTTTAAAAGATTTGTTCATTGCTTTAGAAACTCCTCTGGGTGGGTATTTTTGTTTTCATTCTTTCCCATGTTTTTACTTTTAAGTTTTAGTTTCAGCTTGGAGGTGGTGTCCTCCATAATAGTAGGACTCTAGAGAAGTGACAAAACCATGTCCTGTGAGGAAGTGTCGAAGGCCTGGAGATGATTCCCCTGAGAAGTAGACAACCCAGGAAAGTCAAAGCCTGTCCCCAAATATTGGGATATTAGAGGATGGGGGAATAAACAAGGAAGAATTTCTAGCTTTAATATGCAGAAGAAAATGTTAATCAGAACTATGCAACAACCAGAGAGACAACATTACAGATGGGGTGCTTTTTGTCAGTAGGGCTTGAAAGATCAGGCACAATCTTTATGCACAGACCCAAAGTTTCTCTCCCTTTTAGACCTGCAGAATAAGCATCCATAATAAGAAGAAAAATAAGTGTGAATTATTATATACACAGTTCTCTTAAAATTTAATTCATTTAATCATGAGATAAATTTTGGAAATAGGGTGCCATTATATTTTATGTCCATTTTTGTCTGATGCCCCCCTTAGGAGAAGAGATTTTACTGTAATGTCTCTAATTTTTTCTTTTTTTTTTTTATGATTTAAGTGTCCTTACCTTGAGGCACCATGTGTGGAAAAATAAGGTAGCACTTTGAACAAGTAGCTTTTATTTTCTTTTTGTTCATTGGAATAGTCATTAAAATATACAAGTTAGGAAATACAAGTGGGTATTTTGTTTCCAAGAAATAGGAATTCAGCTATAAATATAAATATAAATTCATTTATAATATATCTATAATGAATGCACTGATGGATATGATCAGTTCTCTGCTTTTGTCAACTCCATAAGAAACTTAGTTATAATTTCTAAGCTAGAAAAGGTTTCTCTAATAAAGAGAATCTTGTTTCTTGTAAGAAAACAAAACAGAAAAATAGCAAAGTGCTGATTAGATGTCACTTGTCCCATAGTTCCACAATGGGGCACTATTGAGTTTTGCAAGTTGCCCTTTCCAGTGGCAGAAAGAGAACCTTAATACAAATGATCAGCTAAAAGGCAATGCTTTGATTTCTCATAATTATGTAATATATTTTTGTAATTGAAGATAACAGGTCCTCACTAAAGAGCTGAGTATATGTTTGTATAATTTCACTTCAAAAGTGTCACAATCTCTTGTCAAACGGTACAAATTGAACCTGAATACTTTGGAGACTAAGAATAAAGAAATTTTTTATTTCTTTATTTTGAAAACAAGAGTAAAGAATTTTATAATTTGCGAGTGATGTGCTAGATTAGAAATTTTCTTCTAGGCTTTGCATTTGTGAATATGGAAAGAACTATTTGGGTCATTGTATTATTTTTAAATCTAAAGTCTCATCAACTTGTAGTTATTTCAAATATAATGCTTTGCATCAATATTAGATTGAGATAGTGATATATGATGATATATTTATATATAAATTTTTATATTTATAAATGTAATATATATTTATGTTGATATATAAATAACCAATGAGTTCAGGTAAATTGGTAAAGATAGCAAACTGGTTGTTCTGTGTAGAGTATGTAGACCAAATGATAAATTTATTATTTATATTTTCTTTTAAATTTATTCTTTTGTCATTACTAATGAATTTATAAATATATTTAAGTATGCATTTTTTAAAACTTGTTTTTGCCTCCTTTGGATGAAATAGCTCTTCCATAAGACAGCAATTTTGAGAAGCAAGAGGGAAATGAATATGTTACGTAAAACATGTTTTCATTTCTATGTATTGCTTCAGAGAGGGGTGATGCGTACCCTAGTGACATCTTGCTCTAACCATCTTTGCCTATTGGCAAAATTACCTACCTGGTGAGGAACACATGAGAAATACACGGTACATTCAGGTAGGGGGAGAGAACAAATGAAAATTCACTATAATGAGAGACAGTGTGAACATTTCACAAGTTCTGTACCCACGACATAAGAAATCCCAGTCAGTAAGCCCTCATCAGCATCTCTCAGGACACATAACAGGCCTGACCAGTACCAAGCCAAGGTCAAGGTGCGATCTGACTGGTCGATGAGGTCTTCAGTGAGTCAATGTGGTAGACAAGTTTCATAAGTGGAAATAACAGAATCCACTCTGATTAATTTAAGTGTGACATGGATTTGCTAGAGAATTATTAGGAAACTCACAGAATTACTGGGAGAGCCAGAGAGCCAGGAACAAGTTTACTCCCTTGCCCCAGCAGAAACCCACCTCTAATAGCGTGGTCCCTATGCTGTGTGCAGCTCAAACTGGTGACATCAGGCCTGGACCCCAGAAGCTATACTACTTATAACTTCAAAGAGCCAAACACCTCTGTCAACTTGCTTGCCACACATTGAGGATGTCAGTGTCTCCAGATGGTACCTTATGAGTTGAAATTTTTATGAGCACAGCAGATTGGTGCAGCCCATGTTTCTGATTTCATGCCTCAAATCTGGCTGGGAAATTTAGTTCTAACTTTCACCTTGGGGAGGAGGAGTGTGTTCTAATGTGGGGGCTTCCCAAATATAGAAAAGATATTCAGAAGATAATGAGCAACCGTAAACATGACAGAAGTCACCTACAGTCCATACATGCAGTGGTGGGAAAGCTATTTAAACAAAATAAAACAAAACAGAGGAGCTTTAAGAAACTGTATTATGTATTAGTCCATATCTGTTGCTTGTACCAGAATACTTGAAACAGGGTAATTTATGAAGAAATATAATTTATTTCTTACAGATTTGGAGGCTGAGAAGTCCATAGTCCAGGGGGCACATCCAGTGAGAGGGTGAGAGCCTTCTTCCTGGGAGGAACTCTACAGAGTCCGATGGTGAATAGGATATCACGTGGCAAGAACGGGATGACCGAGAGAGCACTAACCTCACTTGCTCTCCTTTTAAAGCCATCAGAACCACACCCATTAGTACATGAATGGATTGATTCACTTGTGAGGGTGCAGTCCTCACAATCTAATCACCTGTAATGGCCCCACCTTTCAATTACCGTAATAGGATTTCCCAACCTCTTAACACTGTTACAATGGAGATTAAGTTTCCAATACATGAACCTTTGGGGGACATATTTGACCCATAGCAGATACATTAAGTTGTTCAAAGCTCATGAGAAAACAAACATTTTTCTAGTTTTTAGGGATTGTTATTTCTATGGGGACATAATAATTGTTTTTTTTTTTTTCATAATAATTGTTAATGTTTACCAAGCACTGCACTAAGGCCATTATATACTCATGTATCATTTTGTAGAGACCTTACCCCAGCCTCATGATGTAATTGTTCTTCCCATTCTACAAGCTCAGAAAATTTAGAAATTTGGACAACGTCCACCAAGGTCATATTGCTGAACTGGACTCAAGTCTAAGTCTTCTGGCCCCTTAGTTCGTAATCTTAACCGTTATACCAACATTTCCCAGTAGAACATGGGACCAAAACTTCTGATGTGATGCAATCTGTTCACTTTTAAATGTTATAGTGAGATCGTTTGGTTTAAAGTACAGTGTTATAAATGGCGTTATTAGTATTCACAATTATTTTTTTCAAGCATGAGAATTTCAAAAGACTGTTGCTAAGTCTTTTCTAGTGGAACACTTCTCTTATGTATTTATGCAGTATCCACTCCCTTTCCCATCTAACCAGCTTGTTATATGGCACCCTTACCTTGTGAGAAGAAACAATCACTTTTGCCGTGTTCTGCCTTCTACTTGTTAAAATTCTGTTCTTATTTTGGGTCCAAATCAAGTCTCAGTTTCTCCCAGAAGCCTCTTCTGATTCTCCCAGGCCAGACCAATCTTATGGAAATATGATATTCAGAGACTCAAGAGGCTCCAGAGGACACTCAATCCAACCTTGCACCCATTGGGATCTAGAGTTGGGTCCAAATCAAGTCTCAGTTTCTCCCAGAAGCCTCTTCTGATTCTCCCAGGCCAGACCGATCTTATGGAAATATGATATTCAGAGACTCAAGAGGCTCCAGAGGACACTCAATCCAACCTTGCACCCATTGGGATCTAGACTATCCCAGAAAGAAAGCCATTCAGTTTTTGCTTACCCATATCTAGGGAAGGACAAGGCTTTGCCTGCCAGGACAATCTCTTCAAATGGTGAATTCTTAATGGTCTTGTCCTCATGGCTTTGAAAGGTAATATGTCATTTTTATGTTGTTTCAGATGTGCCAGTCTCTGAGTGTCATCATACCTGCAATGGAACTTACTATCTATTTCCCCTTTGGAATTTGACTCTGGAAGACAGGACAGTGCCTTAGTCATCATCATAACCCCAGCACAATGCCTGGCAATTAATAGCCATGGAAGAAATGTTGATTGCTGCATTAATATTTCTGGGGCTGGAATGGCATGTGATGTGAGCCCTTCCATCATTATTCCATTACTATTCTCATCTGAGCACGGTGGACCTGTTCCTTAAAGAATATCACATGCACATTCCAACTAGAGCTAATGTAATGAATAGAAAGAGAGCCAGAGTTATTCCTCTCAGGGATTTAAAAGCAGAAATGCTAGCACTTTTAAATGATTAAGGCCAATTTCTAACAATCCTAACTAGATTTTTTCCTGGAATTAAAGTTAAGCTCATTTGTCTGTTGTTTCTGTCCCATGGTTTGTTCTCCTCTTTGAAGTTTGGGCTGCATGTCTGCCTGCATCCTGAGACATTCCTCCCATTGTCTGTGATCTTGCACCTCTTACCTGGAGTGGCTTTGATATGACATTGACAGGTTTCTTCTGCACTCTGGTCATTTGAGCCTGAGATCAGCTATTTGGCATATTACCTCCTCCTTGCCTATTGAAGGTTGTTTTCCATTTTGAAAAAAGATTCCACTTATTGAAGAACAAGGAACAAGAAAGTAGCCTGATCGGCCCGGCTTTTCCTAGTCATCAAAGAGTTCTGTGTGGAGTCACACTGAGTTCTTTATGTTTTTGTTTCTCCCCCTTTCATCCTCTTCTCTTTCTTTCACTCACTCTGTCCTTCAGTCCTTTTGGAATTATGGTCAATTATGGGAATTACGAGGGATCTTATGGTCAGATTTCAGTTTTCAGCTGCATACATTACTTTGAAGTCACATACTCTCTGAGCATATCTAGGCATGGAATCTTGCCCCTCTTTTGTCGGATTTATTTGAAATTCTCTTAGGTTTGCTACTTCTGATCATGACAGTAGAATTGGTTCATTGGCAAATATTTGGAAAATACAGAAGAGTATTGAGAATAAAATAAAACAATTTGTATTTCCCTCAGAGGATTCCATTTTACATTTTGGTGTGTGTGCATGTGTCCTTGTGTGTATGCTTGTGTGTGTGTGTGTGTGTGTGTGTGTGTGTGTCTGGTTACATTGTGACAAATTTGGTGTGTGTGCATGTGTCCTTGTGTGTATGCTTGTGTGTGTGTGTGTGTGTGTGTGTGTGTCTGGTTACATTGTGACAAATTCTAAGATACGCCTTGCACCTTTCCTTGTGTGTGTGGATCTTTGTCTTTGGAGGAGTCACAGAATATGAGGGAACATGAAAAGTCTCACTAAAATTTCTGTTTTAATATAAATATGTGTAATCCATATATAATATAGTAGGATGACATTTTGAAGTATTAATTGATTTATTTTTTCTCCCCCACACTTCCTTTTACCCCTGGAGCCTTCCCCCAGGTGGGACAGGAGAAAAGAAGCTTCCTTTGCTACAAAGGAAGCTGTCATGGTGGAACCAGATAACAAAGGTTGCAATTCTTGACTTTTAAAAATTTTAAAGACTATAATCCAGGTGTGAGACTGAGAAATCAGGGAAGACATATATGGTTAACTCAATGGGTTAACTCCCATTACCTTTACCTTTTTCCACAACAAATATGAGGAAATATGACAAAAGTTATGTTAGAAAAATAACAAAAGAAAGATACAATTACAACAGCAATAATAACAAAAATTAACAAGAAATAAACCTCAAAAGAAATGTACAGGACTAACATACAGAAGAATAGTATAAAAATAACTCTGCAGAAGGTCAGGAAGGAATATAGGAATAAACGTAGAGACATGCATTGTTTTGGGGTGATAGGAGGACTTAATATTACAAAGATGCTGATTCTCCCTAAATTAATTTGTACAATTCATACAATCTCAATCCCAAACCCATCAGGATTATTTGTGGAATTTGACAATATAATCCTAAGATCAAGTAGAAAAACACGTGGAAATATTGAAGAAATGCTGAATTGGGGACATGAGAAAACCTGCCCCACCACACATCAAAATGTATTATGAAGCTATTTAAAACTGGTGTAGATCAATGGAACAGAAGAGAAATATGAAATAGATGCTAAAGAATATGAAAGTTTTTTCCCCCAGATTTACTGCAATAATGCTCCAATTTTTTAATTGTAGTCCTCCTTTTTCTTTTATTACCCCCCTTGTAGCCTTTCTCCTTAAAACATCCAGAGTCATCACCTAAAAACATCATAGGGTTATATAAACCTTTGCCTGAAAAGCTTTCAACGGTTTTTCATGCAGTTGGAATTAAATCCATATTCCTCCCTGGAATGGCAGACCCACTACTGCTATTGCCATCTCGCAGCACGCCTCTCCAGAGCAGCATGTCTCAGCCACAGTTCTTTCCCCCACAGAGCCTTGCAGGAGCTGCTCCTCCCGTGTGGAGCGCTTGTCCCTGGCTCTTTGCAAGGCTGGTCGAATCTCATTCTTTGAGCTCCAGCTTCACCTCAATGGGACTTGCATCAAGCAGCCTGGAAGAGGAAACTGCCCCACATCTCCACCCCATCATTCTCCCTCTGCAACACGATGGTTTCTTTTGTGGCCCTTTGCAAGTTGTAATCATTATTTGCTTGCTTATTATTGTCTCCTCCACCACATGCTACACTCCATCATGGTGGGGACTGTGCCTTGCTCACCACTGTCCCTTCAGCATCTAGCACAGAACCTAGCACAGCAGACATTCACTTGCTATTGGTGCAGTGAAAGAAGGAATGCATACATAAATGAGTAATAAAGGTATCTTTTCAAATCAGTGGAGAGAAGCCAGATTATTGAAGAAATGTTTGGGCAACAGAGTAACTCTTTGTAGCTAAAAAAAAAAAAAAAAAAAAGCACTAATTCCTTACGTTCTCACACAAAAATAAATTTAAGGTAGATCAAAGTTTTAAACTTAAATTTTGAAACCATAAACTTTTCTACCCCCATATTCCCTGAGATAAAATTGATGAATAAAAATTGTATACATTCAAGGTGTATAACGTGATGATTTGATGTGTATATACATTGGGTAATGATTACCACAATCAAATGAACACATCCATCATCACACACAGTCAACATTTTGTGTGTGTGTAGGAGGGATGAGGGCACTTAAGATCTACTCTCAGCAAATTTCAAGTAAACAATAATACTGTAGTATTATTGACTGTAGTCACCATGCTGAACATTAGATCCCCAGAACTTACTCATCTTATAACTGAAAGTTTGCACCCTTTGACCAGCATCTTTCCATTTTTCCATCCCTTGGCAACTACCATTCTACTTTCTGCTTCTATGAGTTCAACATTTTCAGATTCTACATATACGTGAGATCATGCGGTATTTGTCTTTCTATGCCTGGCTTATTTCACTTACATAATGTCCTCCAGGTTCATCCATGTTGTTGCAAATGGCAGAATTTCCTTCTTTTTTTGGCTGAATAATATTTCATTATATATATATATGTGTGTGTGTATATATATGTATGCATATCACATTTTCTTTACCCATTGATTCATCAGTGGTCACTTAGGTTGTCTGCATATCTTGGTTGTCATGAATAATGCTGCAACGAACGTGGGGATGCAGATATCTCTTTGAAAAACTGATTTTATTTTCTTTGGAAATACACCCAGAAGTTAGATTCCTGGCTCATATGGTAGTTCTAGTTTTAACTTTTTTCTTTTAGCTTTAATTTTTTGAGGAACTCCATATTGTTTCACATAATGGCTGTACCAATGAACAGTCCCACTAATAGGAGAAATGATTCTCTTTCTCCACACCCTTGCCAACACTTGTTATCTCTTGTCTTTTTGATAATAGTTATCCTAACAGATGTGAGGTTATATCTCACAGTGAAAACCATAACTTTCTAAAGAAAACACAAGTGAATACTTTTATACATCTTGCAAGCTAATACATGAGTATGATTCTATACAATCTTGGTGATATCTAAGAAATTGCTTTTATCTTATGTTAAAATTTTAAAGTCACTCCATTTTATGTTAAAATATATTTTTGCATTGATTTATATAAACCTAGTGCCATAAGCAATATCATTGTCCCTCATCTTTTCAGTCTAAGTTGCTATAACAGAGACCATCCCAAAGGCAATGGCTTAAACAAGGTAGGAGCTTAGTTGGTAAACTCTTGGAAAAAATTACCAAGCTAAGCAGGTCAAGGTTGGTAGGGTAACTGTGCAACCTCAACCAGCATCTTCCATCATCCCGCATATGGGAAGAAGGAGAGGCAAAGGGAAACAGGCTATTTCATCTCATGGTCAACCAGAATTTAGTCAAATGGATATGGTGTGCTAGCATTACAGTTACTGGAACATGGACATGCTTAGCTGCAAGGGAGACTGGGAAATGTAGTCTTTAGTTGGACAGACTTCTTCCAAGCTTGAATTCAGAAGTGCCATTATTAAAAGTTGGGGAGAATGCTTATTGATGGGTCTTTTGGCGCTCTGCCACAAAGAGACACTTGGCCCCAATGCCACTGAGCTTATTCTTTTCTTCTTGTTTATGTTTTGCCTTATATTAATTTTAAAAATTAGTTTTATTTAGATTTTTCCCTTTTTGAAACTCAAGACTCAAAGTTTACAGGGAGGTTTATGCTTTTCCTGCCAGTATCATTTATCAGTATCACAATATCAGTCTGTGCAAAAGTTTATTCACTCCATCCTATGTTAGGAAACCCATTGTCCTTGTAATATGGACTGATTGAGAAAGCCAAACCATATGTTTCAGCACCATCTACGTTCTGACTATTCATTAAAAAAAAGCATAAAACAAAAACAAAAACAAAACCAACCCACCAAACAAAAAAAAACCTTTCTCTCTCCCGTAGTCATGTCCCTCAACCTGATTTTGTAGAGCAGGTGTCAGCAAACTTTTCCTTAAAAGGTCAGCTAGTGAATATTTTAGGCTTTGTGGGCTACATACTGTTTCTGCTTATTTTGTTCTGTTTTCTTTTTTAACCCCTTAAAATGTATAAATTATTTTCAGCTTTGAAACTTTACAAAAATTAGGTACTGAGTTGGATTTGGTGCACATGGCAAAGTTCGTTGACTCCTGTTGTGGGGCAACGAGTGGTATATAATGTGTGTCTGTATATTCCTCTTGAACAGTGGGGAAGTGGAAGTCACGATATTCCTGTGCCAGATGGTATATATCAAGAAACTGCTAGGAGCATCTTGCTACATCTGAGCAATGACTACTGCTTTGAAACCATGATATAGATATGTTTGCTGCTACACACTGAGTCCGATGGCCAAAAATGAAGAGTCAGTATCTTAAAGTTTTATGTTCTATTTATAACATGTCACGAGAATGGAAGTTGAAGTTTATTACATATATATCAGTGCCGTTTTTAACGTTATAACCATTAATCCGTTTGCACATGCCTTCATTAGAAGAATGCTGATGATATCATAATAGCTCAGACAACATGTAGCTTAGAAATAGTTTTACAGTTAATACTTTTAAAGTACATACAGATTGCATGATCTCTGAATACTCATTAAATCTTTCACCATATAACTAAACAGCAAGTATTGATGAACACCTATACCCAGGCACTGTACTAGACTCTGGGAATACACCAGTGAACAACACAAAGTCCCTATTTTCCAGTAGGGGGAGCTCTCACTCTAGAGGAAAGACATGGACGATAAACAAATAAGCACATACATTTAAAGCATGTAGGTGCTGACAATTGCTACGAAGAAAAATATAGCAAAGTAAGGAAACAGAAATTGTTCGAAGAGGCTATCTTAGAGTGGTAGGAAAGTCTCTGAAGTGAAGTGAGAGTTGAACTAAGTAAAGAATGCAACGAGGAAGCAAACTATACAGATATCTAGGGGACATTTAGGGAATGGGGGGAAAGACTTTTAGTGAGGAGTGTTCAGGACCAGGAAGGGGCCGGCTGGCTGGAGTGGAGAGAGACTAATGAAGCCAGAGAATGTAGGGCCTTGGAATTCATCATAAGGACTGGATTTTAGTTTGAGTGAGATGGGAAGCCTTTGGAGGGTTTTGAGCAAAGAAGGGTTATGGCCTGATTTAGGTTTTAAAGGGACCATTCTAGTTGCTGTGTCAAGAATAGAGTAAGGGCAAGAGTAGATTCAGGGACACTAGGAGGGAGGTTATAATGACTGCAAGTGAGAGATGACAGTGGTTGGACTGGGTGGTGGTAGGAAATGTAACTGTTTTCATGTGGCTCAGCACAAAGAAGTGATTTTGTCTTTAATTGTACATATTTTCTCTTCCTGGAGGGATTCAGTGCCACCTAATTTCTATCCTAGAATTAGGTGCTGCTAGCCAAGGCCTCTTACAATGGAAAACACAGGCTAATTAAAATAGGATTTATTACATGCTGCACTTTTATATCTCAAAATCTAGACATAGCCATGTTATTATTACTAATAAAGAGTCTTGACTATAAATTAGGATGACTTCATGAGGCAGAGCTTCCTCTAATGCTGAAGAAGTGACAGAACTCTATTTAGAGCTGAGTTATGTAGAACACTAATCTTTCAGCGATGGCTTGGTTTTCAATGCTCTATTGGCTTGCTTTGTTGCAATAGGAATGAACACAGACAAACGTAACTCTATGCCTAACAATGTAAGGCAACAACTGCATATAAACAAAGATAAGCTCACAGTGGAATCTCAATTAATTGTTACGAATGACAACTGAGTGATGAATTTTAGCATTTAAATATTAACACACTCAAGTGCTGAGGGCACTTGTACGTAGTGAATTAGGTGACTATAAATACCCTCCAAGTTAACACACTTTTCTAATTTACTGCCAGGGAGTGACTTATGTGCTGAATGAATGAAGCTTATTATTTTGTCTCCACCGTCCATTTCTCTGCCAATTTTTGAAGTTCACTTCAATGCTAAGTTTGGAATTTATTTTTTCCTCTCTAATTTTCCTCAAACTCACTTTCTAGTTGTTTCTTTGGGTATTAGTTTCTCTTAAAAAGACAAAAAGGTAGTCTTTGCTAAGACTAACCTTTCTTCTTTTACTTTTTTTGATAGTTATATAAAGTGAGAGTTGAACTAAGTTACAGATATAAATATAACATACAGTGTAATGAATTTTTATATATGTATATGTACACTCACACACCTGCTGCCCAGATCAAGATCTAACATATTTACGGCATCCCAAATGACCCTTTCTGTACCCCACTAGTCAATACCCCAGCAATAAAAATCGTATTAACCTTTAATCTCCATAGTTTTGCCTACTTTCAAACTGCATACAAATAGAATTATGTAAGTTTATATCCTTTTGTATCTGGCCTTTTTTACTCAACATTATGTATATGAAATTCATTCAAGTTTTCTTATTTAGCAGAAGTTCATTTTTTTGCACTGCTGTTTAGGATTCTATTATGCAAATCTATCACTATTTATCCATTGTACTGCCGATGAACTTTGACAGTTTCTGACTTTGGGCTATTATGACTAAGGTCGCTATGAGCATTCTTATACATGTCTTTTGGTGCACATAAATATTCATTTATGTTGAATCTATGCCTAGGAACTGAATTGTTGCATTGGAGGGTCTATGTATATTGACTACTTTTGCATTAAACAAAAGTGCTTTATATTATTGGACAAAGAACAAATTAGTGCTGGAAAGAAAATAGTGTTTGGTGATTGATTTGATAGAAAGTTTAATTGAATATCTGGAATTGTTGGCTTGGTTATTATTTTGTTCTTTACAAAAGGTAGTGGAGGAACCATAATGAAATATCACCTCATACCCACTATGATGGCCTCTATCAAAAAACAAAAAAATAACAAGTGCTGGCGAGGATATGCAGAAATTAGAACTCTTGTGTACTGCTGGTGGAAATAGAAAATGGTGGAACTGCTATGAAAAATAGTGTGGGGTTTCCTTAAAAAACTAAAAGTAGAATTACCTTATGATTCTGTGATCCCACTTTTGGGTATATATTTAAAAGAATTGAAAATGGGATCTCAAAAAGATATTTGCACACCCATGCTTATTGCAGTGTTATTCACAATAGCCAAGAGGTGGAAGCAACCTAAATGTTCATAAACAGATGGATAGATAGAGAAAACATATTTTATTCATACAGTGGAATATTATACAGCCATGAAAAGGAAATCTTGTCATAAGCTGTAATATGGATGAACATTGAGGACATTATGCTAAATGAAATAATCCAAGCATAAAAAGGTAAATACTGTACAATTCCACTTATATGAGGTATATAAAATAGTCAAACACTTAGACACAGAAAGTAGAATGGTGGATACCAGGGGCTGGGGGAAGAGAGAAAGGGAAGTTGTTCAATGGCTATAGAGTTTCAGTTTTTCCAGATGAAAATGTTCTAGAGATCTGTTGCACAACAATGGGCATTGTACAGTACACTTAAAAATGGTTAAGATGGTAACTAAAAGTAAAAGATGTTACTTACAAAAAACAACACCACCAAAGCTTTGATTGGAAAACATTCCTCAGTGGTTTCAGGCAAACAGATTTTAAAGAAATGAGATGCAGAATGGCATCTACCAGATTTACGTGTGTCAGAGCTTTTGTAGAACACAAGTGTGTTTGCTTGTACAAACTTCGCTATTCCCTTGTTCCCACATGAATGGTTTTGGGGGAAATAAAATCCTTGAAATTGAATAAAATCATATAATTAATCGAATAAAAAGGCAGCAAGGAATGATTGCTGTCCTGTAGAGATTAAGATAGGTGCTGGAAACCATCACCACAGAAAAAACTGAAAAATTTACAAGTATTTACAAGTACAAGATTGTTATTTGCAGCTCTCTCTGATTAAATAAAGCTATTTTTGTATTTCTGATCTTTGCATAACACATAAAAAAACCCTGAAGTTATAGTGTCTCATAAATAACCTTGGGTGAAGTATTCTGTCCATGACCTAGCAGGTTGCACATTGTCAATAGATATGATTGAGTGTAAAGATCTCTTGACAATAGCTGTGCTGGTGCTAAAGACCTGCCCTTACAGAACAAATGTTACCTCTACAGAGGAAAACTGCCTGCAATCCCTGTGTGGGCACCAGAATTTTATGAGCAAAGCTGAGGCTTTAGTGGGACATGATACCTTTCCCCAAATGGTCATGAATTTAGGTAAGCCAGAGAATATTGTAGGCATGCAATCTGTTGATGAATGGCAGGCTTTCCAGACAAAAATATTACCGGCTGTCAGTTGTCCTAAATTCAGCTTCCTGACTTGACCTTGCTTGAAATCAGAAAGGGTCATTCAGATGTTCAGAGTCACCATTTATTGTTACAGGATTTGTGAATGAGTTTTGACCTCTATTGGGGCAGGAGACTTTGAGTTTGTCTCAGGCAGTCTTTAACCTTGGGTTGGGCTGCCTGCCCTACCCTTGCCATAGGGCCCAGCAACTAACTTCAGAGTAAAAGATTGGAAAGCTTTCTCCATTCTTCCTGTATAGAACCAGATAATAACATTATAGTGGCTAAAACAAGAAGGATTATTTTTTTCATTGGTACTCTAGATTTTAATAAAGCGGATAATATAAGTTGTAATACTATACATTTTCCATGGGACTAAATGCAATTATTTTTATTTAGAATGAAAAAAATAGATTGTAAACACTTTTTTCCTGAATTTATTTTTTTTCTTTTCCTTTCTTCCTCTCTTCTTTCCTTTTTCTCTTCTTTTCTTCCTTCCTTTCTCGATTGCTTCCCTCTCCTGATTGCTTCTCTCTTTATACCAGTTGAGCCAGTTTGGAATAGAGGTCATGAGTCTGGATTCCAGAATTAGAGTCCCAACTCAGCTATCACAAGTTGTGTAACTCTGGGAAGCCTCTTACCTCCTAAATGTATCTGTTTCTTCTCTTATAAGATAAAGATGATAATATTGTGTATCTTAGACTTGCTGTGATGATCACATGAGATGTTTTGTGCCTGGCTTGTAATAAGGACTCAATCAATGCTAGCTGCAGTATATTATTAATATGTTGTGGCCACATAGCATGGTCGACATCAAGGGCACTGATTTGAAGTAAGGAAAAAAAAAAGAGAGAGAAAAAGCTCATAAGAGCAACCAGATTGCAATAGATGATGGCAAAACTGTGAAAGGGATCTTAAAACTTTGCAATTAGATACACAGGAAAAAGTGAGAAGTAGAAAAACTATATAATTTTAGTCAATGAAATGAGAATACAATTATTGCATTAAATGAATGAAAATTAGAGCAGACCATAACCACAAGGGAATTTTCTTAATTATGAGCAGCATTTAGATTGGTAAGACTGGTTTAGGAGATGATACTTCTTTGAATTACATGGGAGATCAGAAAAATTTTGAATTTAAAGATCACCTGGTCCAACTCAGTCATTTTACAGGTGAAGAGACTGGGGTTCCAAGAGATTAAGCAACTTGCCTAAGGTTACACATCTGGTACAGAGCTGGATTAGAACCAGAGGTCTCCTGATTGGAGCCAAGGGGGTCATCCTACTTTAGCACAGAGCTTTTGAAATGTGACAAGACCAAAAAGCCCAGAGAACTTTCATGCAGAATGAAAGCAACTTTGCATTCACATCAGGGATCATTTTCCACACCTGGAATTCAAAGCATCTGAAAACAGACATTATGTCTCTTTTTCAAATGGAAAAATTTGAACAAATATAGGCTCTAAGCTGACTGGCTTCATTGCCCAGCTTCAAGCTCCATAAAGATACCTATTATGCCTATGCAAGCTATACGCTAACCTGTGGCAGGCGCCTGCCCCTGATTCTGGGATACCTTCTAGCTTGCTTTCTATATTCCTTGGTGATTGTCTCTTCCCTACCAAATGTAAAACTTACAAAAAATAAGTATTTTTTGTTGTTGTTCATAAATGAATCTCCTTCTTGAACAGTGCCTATATTTGAGTGTTAATGAATATTTCTTGAAGGAATGAGCAAAAACATTGGCATTCTGAGTTTCTGCACCTAACCACTCAGAGTCATAGATGAATTTTGGGCCATGTGTCTGGGCTCTGATATTGAGACCTCTAAGATATGCTGGACAGTTTCATGCTCTGCAACTTTGGGTAAAAGGAGCCTGCTCTTGGACCACACTCTAGATTCCAGGACACAACCTGCTGAGCACATTCCTTGCTCCACACAAAACTGACAAGAAAATGTCAGGTTATACTCTAGATGATTGGACTCACCATATTTCAGAGGCATAAAAAAGAATCCTCCAGACCCTGAACATTGTGAAGACTCTGCTGGAAGTAGTCACTCTTGGAGAAGGAATTGAATCAAACATGTGTGTGTGTGTGTGTGTGTGTGTGTGTGTGTGTGTGTGTGTATACAAAACAGCTTCAGTCTCCCTGGTGAATCAGTCCCCCAGTCCATACTCTGTACGAGTGAACAGAAAAACCTCCACAAAGACTGTCTTATGCAGAATTATTGCATCTTCTGACTCCCAGACGTTGTCCACAGCATCCTATAGATCACACAAGTGGATGTGAACCTCTAGAGTTCACACCCACTTAACTGATGTGTCATCTTCCCAGATGGCATATTTGTCCTTCCAGGCTTATGAGACCCACGACTTCTGAGATTTTACATCACTTTGGGAGTAATGCCAAAGACATGCTAAGTGTGACCTTGTCCTCTGACATTGACCACAGGGAGATGTTCAAGTTATAGGGTGTGCTGGGTGTTGGCAAATACACTGTTGATGAGGGAAGCCCCTCAGAGTGGATGTTGTGTTTTCATCTCTCATCCAGCAAGAGCAAACTTGTCGTCATCAACTATAGCTGAAATGGGCCGATCAAGATCTAGAAACTGACCATCTGCTAATTGAGACAAACCACATTGGTCACAGACAGCTGGTGGGTGGTAACATACTGCTTCTGGAGATAAGAATGGACAAGCCGTCCAATGGTCTTCAACATGGGCAAGTACTTCCATGCTGTGGGGACATTTTCTTTCTTTTTTTGTCACTAAAAACACTTTATTATTACATCTGTTTTATACAATATTGGGTATTACATTTAAAAGATATTAATAGTGTTGAGGACCTTGCCGGGAGGAAGAAAAATAAAGGCAGATCTTGATTTTTGTCCTGTGAAACCCTGAGAGAATTTTCCATATTAACTCTAGCGAGATTTACTACATTGTAAGCATAGGCTAGGACAGACAGAGAGTTCCTGGGACAAGGATGTACTCTGTTAAATTCATAACCTTAATTTATTGGTTTTCTTTTTATTCATAGACACAGAGTAGCAGCCAAGCAACTGCATGTATCTACGTGTTCCTTACAGAATTTTCTGCCAAAAGTATCCTTAAGCACACTAGGCAGGATTATGTCTGTGTTCTCTGGTTTATAATACATTAAATATATGCAAAATGATTCGGATGATTTAAGTTGGAAACAGCTTTCTCCACAAAACCTCAATATTTTAAATACATTTATTATTATTTACTAATTAATTATTAATATAAACGTATTATTATTTATTATCCAACTTATTAAGTGAGTGTGTATGCATGTAGGAGTGTGAAATGATGAAATAAAAGCTGGAAGGACTGTAAAAAAATGTTTTGAAAAAGTTAGTAATGATTGAACCATAGGCCCTGGGTTGTCATGTTCACACATACTATTTTCTTTAGTGTTCATTAACAGTCCATCAAAGTAACTACCATCAGGGCTGTCATGTACAGTGGTGCTGTCTGTGCACTTAATAGAGGCGTTTGGCTGAGGGGGAGAATAGGGTCAAATCCAGGTCACACTCCTCTTGATAATGCTGTGGGGACATTTTCAATGCTTCATTTGAATGCTTCTGCTTCAGCCTTAATTGTTCTCATCTTTATGCTGTCATTTGACCAGCAATAAGATATTAAATTTAGAAGGAAATATTATGATGAGTAAGTTGAAGTGGGAAACAAACAGCATCTGCAATACAAGCTATTCCCTGAGCATACCTGACCTGGTCTTCTGATGGTCAGTCTCTACTTGTTGCTACACAGGTAACCTGCAACACCTAATAGGCAGACCATCAAAACCCTTTCTTGTGGGGCCAGCCCGGTGGCGCACTGCTACAGTGCGCTGCTAGGGAGCGTGGTGGCGCTCCCGTCGAGGGTTCGGATCACACATACAGACCGGTTCCCGCTCACTGGCTGAGCGAGGTGTGGGAG
>NW_007727299.1:334022-338631 GCF_000696425.1 Galeopterus variegatus
TGTAGACTTAAGTCAGGAAGTTTCAAGAAATGCTTTGCAAATAGCTTATCATCAGAGGAAATGTCAGCTGAGTCAAGAGCTTGTTCCTCTAGTGGACCCGGGTGTTGAGGGACTTAATTAAGGTGAATAGTTGAAGCAGGACAAAGATGGTTTTTCCTTGAGGACCCATGTACTCGGTTAAAAGGCCAAAACAGAAATGCTTATCCAATGACTTTCTTCCTAAAAATTCAAAACACTTCAAAAATTCCCATTAATTGTGTTCATGACTCTAAAGGTTAGTAAACTTGTGATGGAAATATATTTTTAGGACAGTTACATGTATGCCCATAACTCCTTTTATAGCAACTCATAGTCATGAGAAAAACTTAAAATTTATTGAGTACCGTCACCAAATATTTTCAAAGGCTGCAAACCTTATGCTTGGGAGGAGAGTATTTAGAGATATTTTGAGGACTGAAAAAGTGATGAGCCTACTAAGTCTTCCCACAACTTGTATATTTCAGTTTCAATATTTAAGCACTGGATATTTCCACTTGCTTTGTCACGTCTGGAGAAGTTTGATGTTAAAGTCTTTATTGCATGATTTTGCATCTCTCCATCATTTCTGCTTTATGAAAGTAGATGCTATGTCATTTGTACATAGATATTTATAACTGTCATATCTTCATTGTGAATTGGAGTCTTTAACATTATAAATCAGCATTACCCAATAGAACTTTCTGTGCTGATGGAAATTGTTTCTGCATTATTTAAATTAATTTAATTATATAAAATTTTAAAAATTCAGTTTCTCAGTCACATTAACCACATTACACATGCTCAATAGTCACATGTGACCAGTGGCTGCTGAATTAGACAGAGCAGTTACATAGCATCCTCTTTGGCTTGCTTAATGCTTTTTGTCTTGAATTCTGTCTTGTCTGATATCGAAGCCTTCAAACCTGCTTTCTTTTGTTTACTTTCGACTAGCGCAATTTTGCCTAACCATTTATTTTTAAGCTTTCTGAATCACTTGGTTTTAGGTAAGACTTTCGCATAGATCATAGAGTTAAATTTGCTTTTATCTTAGGTTAGTTAAGCCCATCTGCATTTATTGATATAACCTCTATGTTTGATCTCATTACTTTCATTTTTATGTTATAGATCATAGTAAATTCCCTCTCTCCTTACAAAATGTCTAATGGTTTTATGCTCTGAGCAAAATAAAATTAGCTTGCATCTTTTTTCTTCTCTCATCTCCCTTCTGCTTTCCAATTTTAGTCAATAATATCATCTTTCATAGTGTTTACCTTTGCACTCTTAGGTTTCTACAATTCAGATTGTCAGCATTAAATGATATCCTCTGACTCTCTCCTTCAGCTCATGATGCAGTTTATGTTCTTATTCTACAGACCCCATTCTCTCCCTCCTTTTTTACTGAAACATTTTATTATGAAAATTTCCAAACCTACAGCAAAATTGAAAGAATTTTACAGTGAACATACCCACAATCTAGATACTATCATTAACACAATACTATGCTTGCTTTATCAATACATCCATCTATCCATCTGTTAATTCATCACATTTTTTATGTATTTCAAAGTAAATTGCTGACATTAATTCATTTATTCTCAAATATTTCAGAAAGCATATCATTAGAGTTTAATATTTGTTTAAAGTATTTTTATTTTGATGGAAAATTTACATACTGTAAATTACCCAAATTTTAAATGTACCTTTGCTAATTTGAAAAATGGGTACACCTGTGTAACCCAAACATCTAACAAGATACAGCGTTACCAGAAAGTTCCCTCATGCCCCTTCCTAGTGAATTCCCACTTCCCCAGAGGCAAACTTCTGATTTTTTCCACCATAAATTTTGATCTGCTTTAGAACTTCGCAGAAATAGAATCATACAGTATGTGTTATTTTGTGTAAGGCTTTCTTCACTCTGCATCATGTTTTTCAGACTCACCCATGTAGTTGCTTGTGTCAGTAAACTAGTCCTATTTTATTGCTCAGTACTATTTCATTATAGAATATATGGCAGTTTATTGTATATTCTTTTATTGATGGATGTTTGGACTGTTTCCATTTTGAGGCTATTATGAATAAAGCTCTATGAACATTCTTGAGCAAGTGTTACTGTGAACTATGTTTTTACTTCTCACTTGTCAATACCTAGAAGTAGAATGACTGGATCATAGGGCAGGTGTATGTTTAGTTTATAAGAAACTTTGAGACTTTTCCCAAACTGGTTGTACCATTTTATATGCATATCAACAACGTATAAGAGTCCTGGTTTCTCCACAACCTCACCAACATTTGGTGTTGTCAATCTTTTTTAATTTTAGCTGTTCTGGTGAGTGTAGTATCTTATTGTGGTTTTAATTTTCATTTCCCTGATGACTAATGTTGCTGAGCACTCTTCATTCGCTTATTGAGTATTTGTGAATCTTATTATGTAAAGTGTGTATTATAATTTTCCCCATTTTAAAATTAGCTTAATTTTATTATTGAGTTTTATTTGTTGATTTGTTCTAATATGCTTGATACCAGCCATTTGCCAGATACATGTTTTGTGAATATTTTCTTCTAGTCTGTGCCTTGCTTATTCGTTTTTATAACAGTATCTTTTGATAGGCAGATATTTTTAGTTTGATGCTTAATTGATAATTTAAAAATTTTTGTAGTTATTGCTTCCAACGATCTAAGACACTTTTGCTTACCCTAAGTCACTAAGACATTTTCCTATGCTTTTCTCTAAATGCTTTATTGTTTTAGCTTTTGTATTTTGGTCTATGATCCATTTTCTCCCCCTCCCCTTTCCTATCATGTGTTTTAGAAGTGTTAGTTCTACAATATCAGAGCATGTAATGGCATTTGCATATTGTTTTTCCACCCATATCCCCAAATTAATTTTAGTCCTAGATCTAAATATGTTTATGCTCATCACTGGTTTCTTTGTCAATATTTCCCCAGTCATCTCTTGATTGAGTCAAGCTTGTTCTCTAGTAGGTTCCTCAAGAAGGGCGTATGGATGCAATATTCTCTGATGTCTTGCAGGTCCAACACTGCTTTTCTTAGCCTCAATATGGTTCGTATTGATAAAACACCCTTGCTCACACTATCTTGCTTTAATTAATGTATTAAATATTAGTTATCTTCCGTTGTTTATTATTTCTCCAAGGAGATTTTAATCATACTCATATAGACACTGGAAGAGAAGTCCATTTATTTTAGACTATTTTCTGAAGATATATAGATAACAATTTCACCTTAACATTAAGGTTACATATAACCTGAATACATATTACCTTCAGGTTCATGAAGAGGGCTGACTTGTGGATTTCTTTGGTACTTGAATCAGTACAGACTTCTCAATAAAACTGGGTTTCTGTGAGCTTTGAATTTGTTTGCAGCCATGAAAACACATAATAAATGTAGGGCAATATGCAAATATATGCAATAATAATAATAATACCACTATTCACTATTTTTATAGTGAGAGGTTTATATCTAAGAAGGCAGGGGGGGGGGTTCTCTAAAAAAAGCCTAGAATTCTAAGGCTAGAAATACAAGGAATAATTTATTAAGTTGATATCCCCAAATTTAGGTAACTTAGTTTCTTTCTTAAACTTGGAGCCTAGATGGAATTAAATCCCCCAAACTGACTGACTCTTAGAAAATCTTTGAGCAATTACAAGTTGGGTAACAAAGCTGAATTTATGAGGTATGCATTCTGTTTCCAATTCAATCTTTCTACATTTGATCCTTTCTTACATAGCAAGTCCATATAGAAGTAATGAGAAATCCATTATCTCAAAATACAGTACACAAAAGATTTTTAAAAATATCTCAGGAATAAGGTAGATCTATCTGCAACTGTTTGAGGAACCTCCAAAACATTTTCCATAGGGGTTGCAACATTTTGCATTCCCACCAACAATGTATGAGAGTTCCTTTTTCTCTGCAACCACGCCAGCATTTATCATTCAGCGTCTTTTGGATTTTAGCCATCCTAACTGGGGTGAGATGGTATCTCAGTGTGTTTTTGATTTGCATTTCCCGGATGCTGAGTGATGTTGAGCATTTTTTCATATGACTGTTGGCCATTTGTATATCTTCCTTAGAGAATTGCCTGCTTAGCTCTTTTGCCCATTTTTTGATTGGGTTGCTTGTTTTTTTCTTGTAAAGTTGTTTGAGTTCCTTATATATTCTGGATATTAGTCCTTTGTCAGATATGTATTTTGCAAATATTTTCTCCCACTCTGTTGGCTGTCTTTTAGCTCTGTTAATTGTTTCTTTTGCTGCGCAAAAGCTTTTTAGTTTGATATAGTCCCATTTATTTATTTATTTATTTATTTATTTATTTATTTATTTATTTATTTATTTATTTATTTATTTATTTATTTATTTATTTATTTATTTATTTATTTATTTATTTATTTATTTATTTATTTATTTATTTATTTATTTATTTATTTATTTATTTATTTATTTATTTATTTATTTATTTATTTATTTATTTATTTATTTATTTATTTATTTATTTATTTATTTATTTATTTATTTATTTATTTATTTATTTATTTATTTATTTATTTATTTATTTATTTATTTATTT
>NW_007727299.1:338672-359529 GCF_000696425.1 Galeopterus variegatus
TGAGAGAATAATATTAAGTGAAACGAGTCAGGCATTGAAAAAGAAATACCACATGTTTTCACTTATTGGAGGTAGCTAAAGGTGAATGAATCAACACACACACACACACACTCTCACACACACACAAAAAACAAACAAACAAACAGCAACAACAACAACAAAAAACAAATTTTTTGTTGGGGGGGGAGAGGAAGATATAACAACCACAATTTTTTTTTTTTTGAAGTTCTTACAACAAGCAAATGGAGGGGACACACTTGGGTGGGAGGGGGGAGAGGGAGGAGGGAGGGAGGTTTCGGTGATGGGACATAATAATCAACTACATTGTATATTGACAAAATAAAAATAAAAATAATAAAAAAAAATATCTCAGGAATAAGCAAGCACAGACACTAGCATCTGATCTAACTGGGTTAATGTGAGATACTCCAAGGAATTCAATATGCTTCTCTGTGTAATATGAACATCACAATATGGTTTCCAAACACTCATCCCCCTTTTATAAAAATAAAATTATGTAATGAAGCAGAGGGAAGTAAAAAAGAAATATGTAACTTACAATATGCCAAAATTCTTAAATATTAACAAATATAAAAATGCAGCCATGTGTGTATACAAGATTGAATTCACATGACACCACGTTAGCAGTTGATAACCAAAGAACAAGAATAGGGGATTTTTACATCTTTCACATAAAGATGAGGCTAAAGGTTCCAATGAAGGCAATCAATGTCTGTTCACTGTGTAGCAGGTAACAAAATGAAATTTTTAATTTCAAAATGGAAATCAATATATTAAATGTTTCTTCTTAGAAAAGTCATACATGCTTATAAAATATAAAAAATACAGTTGTATATAAAATAGAAAGTGAAAAGACTTTACTATTTCTGCTGCTCCCCCATTACTAATCTTGTGCCACAGAGAAATCACTAATAATAAAGTGTTTCACACTGATATCATCTCACCCCACTTAGACTGGCTACTATTGAGAAGACAGAGAATAACAAATGCTGGTGAGGATGCCGAGAAAGGAAAATGCTTCTACATTGTTTGTGGGACTGTAATGGCCATTATGGAAAACAGTATGGAGGTTTCTCAGTTACAGATAGAACTACCATACGATCCAGCAATCCCACTACTGGGTATATACCCAAAGGAATGGAAATCATCGTGTGGAAGGGACACCTGCACTCCCATGTTTATCACAGCTCTATTTACAATAGCCAAGATATGGAACCAACCTAAATGTCCATTGATGGACAACTGGATAAGGAAAATGTGGTATATATACACAATGGAATACTACTCAGCCATAAAAAGAATGACATTCTGCCATTTGCAGCAGCATGGATGAACTTGGAGAAAACTAAGTGAAATAAACCAGACACAGAAAGGGAAATATCACGTGTCCTCACTTATAAATGAGGAGACTCATCATGTAGAGACCACTGCTAAAAAAAAAATAGATAAATAAAAAAGAAAAAAAGAAAGAAGAAAGAAAGAAAGAAAAAAGAAAAAAGAAAAAAAAACCCCAATCACAACAATAGATTGAACTTTAAGAAGGAGAGGACAGAACCGTGGTTACTAGAGGCGGGAAAAGGGGAGGGAGGGGGGATTAGTGAGAAATTGGTTAATGGATACAAAAAATGATTACGTTTTATAATGATGAATATGCTAATTATGCCGATTTGATCATCACATATTGTACACAGGTATTAATATTCAAATCTGTACTGCACAAATATGTATACTCAATTATGCTTCAATAAAAATAATTAAATAAATGAATGAGTTTTAGTCATTGTATAAATATATAAAGCACATATAAATTTATAAATTCTGTGCTTTATGAGTATACCTTCTTTGGGGAAGAATAAAATTTGTAATTTTATCTTTTTTCATTCAACATCTTATGCTGGACATGTTTCCATGTTAGTTCAATAGATCTGCTTTCTCCATTTAAATAGATTTATAGTATGTAGTATGTCATTGTATGAACATGCCTTCATTAAATTAATGAATTTTCTACTGATGGATGGATAGTCAAGTTGTTCCCAGTTTTTTAATGCTACAAACTGCAATATAATAATATTTTAATACAAATATTTATTTATTATGAAAATTTATTATATATACATATTTTAGAAGTGAAATTTTGAGATAAAAAGGAATGACCATTTTCAATTTAGACACACAATGCTAAATTGTTTTTATGGTTTCTTTAGCTTGGAAGATGACCAATAATATAAGGTATTGAAGCCATATTAAAATTAATGTCTATTATTAAGTCATTATTTTTGTTATGAAAGAGATAATAGAGACTGATGAGAGAATTGGCGGTATTCATCAGCTATTTTAAAACTTGCAGAGGTAATAAAATGAAAGTAATACACCTCATCTTTTTATAAAATGGGGCTAAAAGTACTTACCTCATAGGACTGTTTTGATGATTAAATGAGGTAATAGTTGTAAAGTTCCTAGACTAGTGCCTGGCACATAGTAGGTGCTCTTTAAACTATCACTGATATTTCTTTTTTTTTTTTAATTTTTTTATTTTTATTTATTTATTTATTTTGGAAAAAGTTTTGATATTTCTAAGAAAAGCATCACAGTCCCCACCATAGGAAAAAATCAGAATTTTGTTGGACTCCCTTACACTTTTACTAGTTTAGTGTGGCTTTCATACTGATTTACATACAGGGGCATACTCTTTTAGGTGCATAGCAACTTTTTTTTTTTTGCAGATCTATCTGCAACAGTTTGAGGAATCTCTATACCATTTTCCATAGAGGCTGCACCATTTTGCAGTCCCACCAACAATGTATGAGAGTTCCTTTTTCTCCGCAACCTCGCCAGCATTTATCGTTCAAAGTCTTTTGGATTTTAGCCATCCTAACTGGGGTGAGATGGTATCTCAGTGTAGTTTTGATTTGCATTTCCTGGATGCTGAGTATCACTGATATTTCTATTAAGAGAATTTGATCTCAAAAAAGAGCCCTCTTTTATCTTTCACAATCATATTTTAAACAACTCTTTTTGGCTTCTGTTTTCATTATGTAGAGACCATTGCTAACTAGACATAAAATTTTTAAATACTAAGTATTATTTAGTGTGAACAAGAGAAAACTGTGGAGTCTTTAGAAATGAATGATCAAATTTTATGCTGCAGGGTATGGGCAGTGAGGGGTTAGTAGTCAAGACAAGAAGTCAGGGCCAGGAGCCACAGGCCAAGGGTCAGTGCTTGAAGGGTGAGAGTTACCAGCACAAGCTCAGTTGTCAGGAAGTGAAAGCAGGCCAAGAGTCAACAAGCAAATGACTCACAGGTAACAAGACACTCAAATGTCAGGAGTCACAAGAAGCCAGGAGCCTGGCTCCACAACCACGGAAAGGCTCCACTCCAAAGCAGGCTCAGGCCAAGGCACAAACTGAAGTTCTGAAGCTCATGGTAGCCAGCCTTGAGCCTAGGAGGACCAAAGCATATCGCTCTGCCAAGGAGTCTTGGCTGATAGCTGTTTCTGGGCTTTTGCAGGCTCGTATAGGTCAGAAGCCAACTCAGAAGCACTTGTCTGGGCCCTCCAGGTACAAGTAGGTGAATGGGGCAGAAGAAAGGTCAGATATAGTTAAGAAAGAAGAAATAAACTTTCTATGATAGTTGCAGCACACTACGATGGAACCCTCCTGTAGCGAAGCATTAGGGAAGCTACACATGCTTGTGTTAGCAAGCCTCACATCTGCTGTCATCTCTTGGGAAATGCAATGTTGCTGTATTTTCCTTCCGGTTTCTAAAATAATTAAGTATCTAAAATTCTGACAATTTTGTTAACATTTACACAATTATGGCACTAGAATCTCCATTACATGTTTTGTCTGTGTCTTCTCTTAACCTCTGTTTCTTCTGGAAGATATTGGTGTGATGTTGAGGGAGACATTGCTTGTCTTGCTATGTGGTAGATGCGGACAGGAACTGGGAACTGCTTTAAAAACATTGCTCTTATACTTGGAACCATGAAATATCCATGGAACTGTAAATAAAGGTCTTAGGCCCATTCCTAGAAAACAGTGCCAGAGCCTATACCTTAAAACATTTTACTGGGTAATGCAGTTCCACAAAGCAGGAGGGATGCGAAGGAGAAAAGAGAGCATATATTAAAAAGTGGGATATGAAGCTGGCCATAGCATGGTGACAAGCACAGTTAATTGCTTGAAGGATGTCTTCAGAGAAATGGTATGAAGCTATTACGTCTCCCTTCCAGGGGGTGTTTTGGACAAGAATGTATCCTCCGGCTTTCACTTCCAATTGATCAAAGTTTGCTTCACAGGGCATTACTCCCCTATGCTTTCAGGTTGCACCACCTGGTCCCTCCATCAGCTGTTGGGAGGCAAGATCCAAGACAGCAACTGTGGCATCTGCCGCATAAGCCGTGGTCTGCAGGGCAAGCCAGTGAGTAGGCATGAGTCAGGGGTACTTCCCACATCCCTGTCTGCAACTTGCAACCTTGGAGGCCCCACTAGATGGGTGCCCAGTGGTTTCCACAGCATCATGTAGCTCAAAAATTGTAGCATCTCATGCCCTAGCAGCAGGGGAGCAGTCCACGTCAGATGCTGGCTGATCATGCCCTCAGGTGTCTTGAGGGACCCCAGCATCGCCTGACGCCACAGCCACAGGAACACCACAAGCCACTGCTTAGGGCCACGTCAGCCAGATCCAAAACATATGTCTGGATCTGGGGTAGCTCATCAACTGGACCCAGTACTATAACATTTACATGTTTCTGATTACACAATAATAATTACCACCATTGATCACTTACTGAGCAAAGCACTTTATATATAATTTCATATATGAATCTCTTTTAATATGTATTGTTTTATATTCAATTTTTTCCGTTTAAAATTCTATGGTGGGGGTTTTCATTCAATATTCTTCAAAAGCATTTTTCACTGCCAACAACATATTCTTTAACATGGTTGCATAGCAATTTATTTCACTTTCCTATATTATTGAACACATTGGTTGTTTGTAATTGTTTGCTCGCTTAAACCTTTCCATGTGTGTAAGTCAGATTTGGCTTAAAACAACCAACCGTCAAATAAGCCATTCCATGTGTGTAAGTCAGATTTGGTTGTTAAAGCAAACAACTCTGAAATCTCGGTGCTTTAAAATAACATTTATTTTTCACTCATGTATGGGGTTAGCAAAGGACCTCTACACATCATCTTCACGTTGGGACCAAGTCTAACACAACAGCCACCATTTCTAATGTCATCGGTCACTGTGCCAGAGGGAAATGATAGCTCTGGAGAGATTCACATTGGCAATGAAATGCATCCTGGAGGTGACACATGCCACTTCTGAACTCACTGGTCAGATCTAGTTGCAAGGCCCCACCCAACCACAAGGGGGCCAAGAAGGAAAGAGAACCAGAGACGGCAAAGGTTACTAACGAGTACGACTTCATTACAAACGTCCTTGTACATAAATCGTTCTGTTTTGCTACTTATTTCCTTAAGCACTTTTGTGAGAAAATTGTTAGACAGTAGAAACATTTTTATGTTATTGATGCACATGCTGGAGTTTTATATTCTGGTTCTCAGATCCCTATTTACCCGTTTTTCTCTCTCCTGTATACTCCGGGTTGGGAGGCTGCAACTACGTTTCCCAGACCCCTTTGCCTGCTGGGTTCTAGTTAGGCTGTGCTAATGGGAGAGTAAATAGAAGGACGGAGGAAAGGAAAAGCCATTTTCTCCCTGCTTCTGGCTTCTTCGGCAGCCACGGGAGGCATCTGCAGGAGGGTCAGAAATATCAGCAGGATCATGGTCTCCTGGTGTTCTGCTCAGGGCCAGTGGTAGTGCTTATGGGCTCTGGTAACACCACCTTCTCTTTTTCGCTTCTCCAGCCCCATAAGTAGAGTTAACTTCCTGCAATTAATGTCCTGTAGGTAGCATCATCTTCCTTCTTTGGTTCTTCCAGCCTTTCTAACAATTTTCTAACCAATTCCTCTATTAAATCTCCTCTTTCTAAGTGCCTGATTGGACATTGACTTGATACAGTGTATATTGCCAAATTTCCCTCTAGAAAGTTTATACCAATTTATACCCAGTCCCAAGTATTTGAAAATACTCCTCCCCTTTAACCTGCACCATAAAGAATACATTTGAACTTATCATTTAAGAATTACCTTCCAATTTGATAGGCACTCTGTATGTCTTATTGTTTCAATTCGTGTTTCCTTGTCTACTATTGAGACTAAACTTGTAATTTTTTTATTAGCCTTTTGTTCTTTCATGAACTGATTGTTCATGATCTTCATCTATTTTAAGGCTAACTCTATTTTTCACTGATTTGTAAAAGATCTTTATACGTGAAGGACTTTCATCTTGTCTCTTATTTACGTTTCAAATATAATCCCATTTGTCATTTGCTTTTTTATTCCGTTTGTGGTGTTTCATAACATAAATTATTTTTTAGACATTAAGTCAATCTTACTAATTATTTACTATATAACTTCTGCTTTGGAATTGAAATTTAAAGACCTAATTAAGGTTTTAAATTTTCCTCCATAAAATATAGTTTTAACCTAGAGCTAAGGAAGGTCTAAGAGATAATAAAATTAGAGATTCATGGCTTCTTAAATGATTTTATTATTTCTCCTATTCCTACCTCTTCTTATCTGGATAACAAAGGGCTGTACAAAGGGCAGAGATGATGGTACAGAACCACTTCTCATTAGTGAAGTAAGACGCTCCCCACAGAATCAGGGCAGCTGTACTGGGCAATGAGCCCTATACACGATTCCAATGGAAGGTGGTTCCTGAATCTGAAGCTGTTATCCTGTGGGTATACATAGCTGTGACGGGAGAAATAAGAGCCAGAAGCTCAGACCTCCAGTCCCAGCTGTCTGATTTTCCTCCTTTGTAAGGGCAGCCGCCTCCCTCATCTCTATATTTTGGGCCTCCTGTCTTGAAAAGTGGTTTTTAGTTATACAAATACTTCTCCAGACACTACCTTACACCTCAAATTATGCTCAACATTTTTAGGTAATGCCCTTCTCTGCCTTTCTTTTAGGCAGTTTAAGGAGATGAAATTATGTGTTGGATGGATATATATTTATAATTTATAAAAATTTATATGTATATAAATTCTACTCGGTATTCCACTAGAGGATGATTCACTTTTTCCTCTACGTTGATTTTCTTTGCTTTTATTGTTTATTATTTTTTATTTATTAAATTTATTGATTTTAAATTATTTGTTATTATTATTATTTTACAAATTACTTTTCCATCCCAAGATCAGAAAACTGTTGCTCTATCTTTTCTGTTAGCTTGGAGATAGGAGCTTTCACTGTTCCGAGCAGTGAACAGGGGTTGGGCTGAAGAAAAATCTTGTAGCAAACAGCAGAATGGTATAACAAAAAATAGCATTTTTGCCTTCTATTCCTTTTCTGAAGTCTTTTCTTTTCTCATTATGAAAAGCTTAATTTCCCAATAGTCTGTTCTACTTTGTTTTCCTCCTGGAGACTGTTCTATGAGCTCAGGAAGACAAGGGGATGCTGGGCAGAGTGTCCATGATTGTACACTTCCCAGTAGTAAATACTGCCACTTTCTCAGTGCCATCCCTCAAGTCCATGGGCTGGCAATTTTTTCCTGTAAAAAGTCAGATAGTAAATCTTTTAGGCTTTGCAGGCTGTAAGGTCTCTGTCACAACTACTCATTTCTGCTTTTGTAGTGGGCAGCAGTCATAGGCTGAGTCATAGGCATAAGTCATAGTGTAAGCTAATGAGTGTGTTTCAATAAAACTTCATTTACAAAACACACAAAAGCTTCAGGTTCCTACTCTAGTCTCAGTGCTGCAGAAGTGGGTAATCTTGTGTGACTTGTGAACCCTTCAATTTTTGTGACTTACTTTTGCATGAGACAGGCTTGCTGACAAATTCAAACCTCACAAGTTTGTTTATTTTGACGCCAGTTACTGCTGTTAGGTGGGGTGGCTGTAATTCTTTATAGAGTCAGGTCACCATGATTCTGGTCTGCGGGTAGTTTCTGTGGCTGCGTGTTAACTGCAGTACCTTTTTGTCTGAGAGGTAAAGTGGAGAGCAGACATGAGGGAGGTCAAAGGTCTCAGGTGAGAAGTGGCTGATTGCTTCAGTCCACAGACAGAATGTTCATTATCACAAGTTGAGGCTGTCAGATTTCTACCACCTTGGAAATGTCTCTGTTCTCCTGATGTTCTCTGGGAAAGCACCAGCTATTCCCTAACATGCTATAGTAGCCAGGTACATTAGTACTGCACACTTAACCATTTCATTCTTCACAACAGAAATACACTGCTTCATTGGACCTTTTGTATCCATAGTTCAAAGCATATTATAAGAGGGTCTGGATTCTTCCACACTTTACATAATCTTCACTCTTAACCTTTTAAATACTCATCTACTTGGCAAGAAGCTCACATATGACCTAAGAATGCCAAGTCTTTTTCAAAAAATCATTTTAAAGTATCAAAATACTTTAAAATTCAGAAACAATGTCAAATGAATTAAGCTTTAATCTTCTTATCTCTTATTTCTGGATTATAACACAAGGTTACTTCAAAAAGTTCAAAAATGGAATTAAAAGATAATATACATCTTTCCATGAACTTTTTGAAGACCCCTCATACCTGCTCAATGATTTTGGGGAGTAGAGAGTGGGTCAAATAGGTGCAAGAAATGCTAGAAAAATAAAAGATAAAGGTGATTTTTTAAAAAAAAAATCTGATCTCTCCATAATCCATTGGAATTCCTTCTTCCCCTAAGTGATTCAGAGAGTAAATCAGTGAATACACACTATTCAACTCTTAGCCTTCCTTCTTTCCCTTTTTCTTTCCAAAAATCCAATTTTAAGAAATGGCTCACAGTAGTAAGAGTAAAATAAATATCAACTTTATTCTCATGTCAGAGAATTGATATTAATAGGTACTAGGCTGACACTAAAAATCCCATTATAGGTTCATGCTTTGAAATCTTGCTTATGTCTACAATGTTAAGGTCTTTCATTTAACTAGAATTGTCATCAGGGAAATTCAGAGAAACATAAGAAATATTAAAGGTTTTATTTTCTTAGAGAGTTAGGCATACAGAGCACGTCCTTTATCAATTGGACATCTGGTTCAAGCTTACCGCATCCAAGCCTATGCCAGGATTCCAGCATGTCTGGCCAATTGGGCCCACCGAGAGGCTTTCACATGATGTTCTAAGGTGTCTCCTTGAAGAAAACTCACTCTGAGAGTAGATGGAGCCCAGACAAACTTGAAATAAATCTCAGAGTGATAAGGAAGACATGTTTCTGAGTGCCATGAAATATCTATAATTCAAAGCATTCCTGACCCAGCCCCTTAGATGAGTCTGGCCCTAGGGATTAGAAAGGTGTAAAGATATAAAAGATACAAAACTTAAAGTTATAGAAATTCAGACTTGTTTAATAGCAATTTTCTAAGACAAGGGGGAGCAATAGATTACAGAACGAAAGACTAAAAAGCAATTCCTGCCACCTCCCACAGACCACTGTGTCCTTCTAGGAGCTTGTAGACTGCCATGCTTATTAGCAGTTCTGAACAAGAGTAACTGTGCTGAACAAGAGGTCATGGTTCTTAATGGCCGTGGCAGGGGCTTGGCAGAGGCGATGCTGTTCATCAAAATGGGCAACAGCTCAGGGCTGCCGCAGTGGCACACACTCTGCATGATGAGACCATAGGGGAAGCACCTGTAGGACCCAGAAGTGTGTGCAGCGTTCAGCCCTGTCACTTGTGTCCTGCAGATGTGCTACTGGTGTCCAGCAGAACCTGAAGTCCTTGGAAGGAGCCCTGATAGCCAGAAGCAAGAGAAGCTGAAAGGACTTGACTCTAAGCCTAAGTGAGGCATACCCATGGCTGCAGGTGAGGGTGACATGGTATGGGCTTAAGGCCTGTGTGAGCCAGTAAGGGCAAATGCATTAAAACACTGGTTACTATCATCAATATAATTTGACCCAGGGAGCCTTGTGAAACCTTGCTTTATACTTAGAATGTGGAACCTAAAGAGAATCGGAATTGACAAGGAATATAGATGTCCTCTAGGCCATCCTCCATCCCAATGCAGGAATTCTTTCTCTAGCATTCTTGGAAGAGCCTCTCAGCCTAAATACGCTAATAAAGGGAAATTCACAATCCTTAAAGGTCTATTACACTGACAGACAGGTCTATTTCTTTAGGAATTTTAATGTCTGCTAGAAAATACTCAAATCTCAGAAATGCTGAGTAGATACTGTAGCCTATTATTAACTAGTATTGTAAAATAGGACCCACAGGAGAGAAAATGGGACTTTAGACATGTTTATATTTACATACGTATGTTTACATACACAAAAACTTATTATTCATATATACATTAATATATATTTGTTTATATACAAGCAAGTAGGATAGTATTAAACTTAAGTATAACATAATTTAAAAAGAGTGCTATTCTTCCACTGATAGGAACAGTATTAATTAAGATATTGCTAGCTGTTGTAACAGTTAAACTTCTGAATCCCAGTGGCTAACTAGAGGACAAAAATGAGGGTTTAAGTTTGATTTTCTTCCAAACAGTGAATCAGGGACCCAGCTTCCTTCCATTTCGTGGCTCTGCCAAGTTCCACGGTGGTTTCCAAGGTCACTGTGCCCATGTTCATTCCATGTCCATGTCCATGTCCATGTCCATGTCCATTCACATTCTTTGGCTAGAACTCATTCACATGACCACACTGAACTGCAAGGGAGCCTGGGAAATGTAGTCCAGCAGTGTGGCCAGGAAGAAGACGACCGGTTTGGAGATGGGCTTGCATTCTCAGCCACAGGTACCCTCCCTGTTTGGCTTTAATAAAATCTCTTCAAAAAACACATCTTATACATACTGACATATAGTCCAGTCTTTCACAGTTTTAACTAAAGCTTTAAAATTGTATATTCGTGCATTAACCATGCCTGGCTGATTTCACCTACCTCCTTGGCAGAGTCCATTTGATGAGATTTTGTGGAGCCTGAAGTTTCTATAATTTGGTGGGGCCTGTTTAAGAATAAAAAATTAGCTACACAGTAAATGTTTACTTAGAATGATAAAAAAATTAGTAACATATGCTATATTTTTTAAAAGGTGACAAATATGGGCCGGCTCGGTGGCGCACTGGAGAGTGCACCGCTTGGGAGTGAAGCGACGCTCCCGCTGAGGGTTCAGATCCCATGTGGAGACCGGTTCCCGCTCACTGGCTGAGCGCGGTGCGGGCGCAACACCGAGTGTTGCGATCCCGTTGCCGGTCAGTAAAAAAGACAAAAAGGAAAAAAAACGAAAAAAAAAAAAAAAAAAGGTGACAAATATAACAAGCAGTATAAAATCCAGAAAAACAACATAATATTTTAAAAAATTTCTTTCGGGCCGGCCCGGTGGCGCACTGGAGACCGGTTCCCGCTCACTGGCTGAGCGAGGTGCGGGCGCGACGCCGAGGGTTGCGATCCCGTTGCCGGTCCCGGTCCGGTACGGGCGCGACACTGAGGGTTGCGATCCGTTGCTGGACACGAAAAAAGACAAAAAGGAAAAAAAAAAAAATTCTTTCTCCCATCTCTCCCATGTTTCCCCTAAATTTTGACTGTCACTCTTTTTTTTTTTTTCTCCTTTTTGTCTTTTTTGGTGTCCAGCAACGGATCGCAACCCTCAGTGTCGCGCCCGTACCGGACCGGGACCGGCAACGGGATCGCAACCCTCGGCGTTGCACCCGCACCTCGCCCAGCCAGTGAGCGGGAACCGGTCTGTATGTGGGATCCGAACCCTCGGCGGGAGTGCCCCCGTGCTCCCAAGCGGTGCACTGTAGCAGTGCGCCACCGGGCCGGCCCTTGACTGTCACTCTTGAATTGCCTCTTCATAGGACTGGAATTTTGCAATATCATTTTCCATTTTCCATAGACAATAGAAAGATAACTCAGTCTTTCCTCTAACATAGTTGATCAAAATAATTTTCTTTATTATTGATAGTTTAGAAAAGTTTCAGGTTCATGACTTGTGAGCAATATTGTCAAGTAAATTTATAAGATTATTGTCAAATTTGGAAGACTTCTCTCAAGTTTCTTGTATTAGCACTAAGATTTCAGGATAATGCAAATGTTTTGTGCAGTGACTAACCTTTAATATTCTGTGAACCAACAGCACTCTTTAGTTGCATTGCTAGAACTCTTTAACATGCATTGCATTGCCTCTTCCAGGCTCTCATAGGGACCTTGTGCAAGTGAGGATCCCTGAAGCTTATGCTTACTTAGTTTCATGGTGAATCTACCTTTGCACCAGATCCTATGTGCAGGCTCAACTTTTCCTCATTTTCTAAGACCAGCCATGACCTAGAAAGGCCCAGCTATTTGTCAGAAGACTACCCTAAACTTAACCCTTTCCTGCCTGGCTGATTCCCTGGGAACTGTCTGCTCCTGGATCCCTCATCACTGTACTTTACTCAACTCTGAGGCTAGAGAGGCCAGTGAACCTGACACAGGTGCTGTAGAGGCTATCATTGTTTTCTGAATATTTTGTTTTGCTAATGACTTGGATGTAGCCTCAAGATTTGTAGCAGGGCATGGCCCCCTACCTCGGGCTAATTCCAGTGGTAGGTCTAGGTGCAGGCCCTCCACTCCCCATCACACACATCCTGTTAGAGTTGGTTGGCTAGACCCTGTCCAGCCTGATCACCGAATATGACTGTAAGAGGAATGTTGGGGGGACAGGCTTGGGTTAGTCAGAAAATGCTATTTGGATGGGAGAGTTTCAAATACCTTTCTGAATGACAATGAAAATATTGGACTATTTGAGTAAAGACTGTTCTGAACACCTGAATGGCTTGAGCTCATGAAAAAGATTTGTAGGGTGAAGAAAGTCATTTGGGAGCAAATGAAGAAAATGAATGAATAGAGAAATAGATGAGAAAGTAGAAAGTAATTAAAATAATTGTAGGTAAGGAAAGAGACAAGTTGAATAGAAAAATTGGAAGGAAAGTGAATAAAATAAGGTTTACATGTAGAGGATTTGGGTAAGGAATAATATTTGAAGGCTGTAGTTGAGCCAAATGAGTGAATGCATGGATTTAAAAATCATACAACAGCATCTAGTGATGTGTCTTATCCACCATTTATTTTTAAGACAGGTATTTTCAAATTGTCAAAACAACCAATATGATAATGCAATTACCTAGCATGAAAAAGAATATTCTCTGATTCAAAGAACTATAGAGGCTAATTAAACATTCCAAGGGTAGAATTGAGAATACTATTATTCTGTGAAATCACGAGTAAATTTGATTTTTCAAAAATAATTTGATGCATATATAACTAGCATTATTTGAAAATAAAATATGTAGAAATGAGTAATTTGGTAATCTTTCTTTGTCTTCTGACATTTTTGGAAGATACAAATGCCATATTTCCTTATAGCAGATCTTTGATTAAAATTTCAAAGAACTAAATATTGTTTATTTTATTAGATACTAGAGATGAGTCTCTGCTTTCAGGGTCATTTAACATTTATTATTAAACACATATAAAAATCAATGCCTGCTTCTTAGAGTATTAAAAGCACAACCTTTAGCTTGCGTCACCCTTTGCTATGTGAGATTATTTTAATATCACTTTTAGATGTAGAACACTCTTGGAAACAAATTGATCTTCAAAACAATGTATAGAAACAAACAAATTCAACTTTATAAATCATTCATAGGTAGGACATCACCCATAATAATTCATAGAGGATTAGAGGGGTCTCTCCATTTTTCAAATACAAGAGTCTATCTGGGTACTATTGTTTATTATTCATTTTACTGGAAGAATTGAAGAGATATTCGTAGTTCTCGGTACCATTTCATGGGTGCTGATGACACAGGAAACAGTCTCTACTGCTTAAATTTTGGCTGTTTTTATTCCAGTAGTGGAAGGTTATTGAATGAAGAAGTGAAATCTTATCAGGAGGGACTTTAGAGTCTTTTGACCTATTATTTTTTCCTTCCTATCAACATTTTCCATGAATGTATAACACAGGCATCCCTATTTAGAGGGCTGGGAAGTTGAGGTTTGTGGCAAAGCCAACCTGTATAACAAAGGAGAAGAAATGAATAGTTAAAAATTTTTTTGATGAATAAAAATGATCATATATTAGCATTAAACGAGGTATTCAGCAATGGAGAAAGGGTCCTTATTTGTCAAGTACCAAAGCCCTAAACTTTGAGATGGGGAAGTCAGATGCATGTATTGATCCAAATGAAAGCATCTCTCAGCAAGAGGTAACCTTATCACCCTCACCTTCTGAAGGGGAAGCAAAGCAGCATGTCACCCTCACCTTTGAACTGCACTTTCTCTCAAATTTTCTTTATTCCACAAAGTGGGTGTCTTTGGTTCTCTGTGATTTCCGGTAGATAATACCTTCCATCCATCACTCTTTTATGATGGAACCAGAGAGCTGGTGGAGTTTTCCTTTCAATTCTGACCAATTTAAGCAATTGTATTGTATCCGGACTGCAGCCTGGAATTTTGGAGGACTTTTCATCTACACGATCATTTTCTGTACTCGTATCCTGTAATATCTATTTTTACATGGTATTTCTCTTTATTTGGTGGTTTAAATATAGATTAATTGCTGATATTGGTTTCAGGTGATCCCAGTTGAAGTTGAGTTTGATTGTATTGAGATAGCAATCTCCTGAAGAATTTATGTTTGCACGAATTGATGATTATCAGGACATTGTTATTGTTTTTGAAAAAAAATGGGAGGGCTTTGTGCATGGGCAGTAGGTAGGAACCATCTGGGAGAAATGAGAATAGAAGGATGGCCATAATGTCTGTCTGAGGTGGTTAGAGCTAAACGTCAAGTATCACGAAACCGATATGCTGAATGGGTTGAATTTGCTGGAGTACGACAAGGAGGAAGCTCCCTTCCCCCTCCCCTCCTGGCCTTTAAACATGCTTTCCCTTCTGTGCTCCTGGCTGGCATGTTGGTCAGATCCCATGGCTTTTCCATCACTTTCATACGTAAGAATGGTCTTATTTTTAGGCAGTAAGAAGTCTGATGCAATGTAAATAACAACTTTCATCTTACGCTCTTGTCAGTCTCCCCACCCCTGCTCAGACGTGCCCTCAACCCTGCTAACTTTTTCAGTGGGACCCTTTCAAGATGACTCTTGTCTAGTTACTTTCTGGGGTGTCCACTTGGCCTCCAGGGGAAATAGTATGACCTTGCCCAGCAAATGGTGTAAGGTGGTGCGTCCTCTCCTGATGCCATCATCATGGACAACTTCTCCAGCCTCCTGTCTTCAGAGTTCTCTAGGCAAGAGTTAGCTCCAGGTCTTCACTTCTCATATGCCCCCAAACTCCAGGGGATGTACATCAGGCTGTCCCAAGAACTCTCTCATGGTGTCCCAATCTGGGCTCATGGTGGGACCAGGGTCCAGATCTTTCATCTAAGGAACCATCTAGCTGGAAAGACACTGTTTATCCTTCTTGCAAGCCCTCTCACTTGGCTTTAGTGGGGAGGATCCTGGCCCCTCTCAATCTGGCTGACAGCTCTGCATTCCAGTGATGGTAATCCTTCTTTATAATTTCTAGGCTTCTCTCCTGTAGGTGTGAAATGGAGTAGGGGAAAGGTCTGGTTCAGCTCTTTATTAGTAAGCTGCCCGTTTAACCTCTTGTTGCATTATTTCTAGGAGAGACCAATACTCAGGGCCAAAAAAAGAAAAAAAGAAAAGCCAGAAGGAGGAACAGAATCATACCCGTCCTGAGCTCAAATGAGGCGCCCTATGGAGACTTTCAGAAACCACTGGGATGACTGTGGAAGGTGTATTCATTTGCTAAGATTACCATAACAAAATACCACAGATTGGGTGGCTTAAACAACAGAAATTTATTTCCTCACAGTCTGGAGGCTGGAAGTCCAAGATCAAGGTGTTAGCAGGGTTGGTTTCTGGTGAGACCTCTCTCCTTGGCTTGCAGATGGCCACCATCTAGCTGTGTCCTCACATGGTATTCTGTGCCCCTCCATCCCTGGTTTTTCTTTTTGTGTCCAAATTTCCTCTTCTTATAAGGACACCAGTCAGATTGGATTAGGGCCCACTCTAAAGATCTCATTTTAATTTAATCATCTCTTTGAAGACCTTATCTCCAAACACACTTAGGACTTCAATATGTGAATTTTGAGGGGACACAATTCAGCCCATAACAGGAGAACTCCCAGGCTGGGTTTAGCTGGCTCCTCTGGTAGATGCAGCCTGGAGAGTGCCTGCTCTGTCCAGCACCCACTTGCCCACGGAGCTGGGTGCAGAAAGAGCACTCAGGCATCAGGGGTTCCTGGACTCCCACAGTTACATGGGTGAGGGTGAATGAACTTGTGAAATTCGGGCACTGGTGCTAATTCAGTCCATAGGAACTCCCAGTCTGGCGAGACTCAGGGACATTCAGGGTATACACGAATCCTGTTTTCCAAAGAGCAAATTAGGCTTTCAGAGTTACAAAGTTACTCTCTCTACAACATGGAATAAAACCTACATTTCTTTTTTTAAACAATAATAACAAGAAATTCATAAATCCTCTGGTTCTTAACCCTTTAATATCAGATTAGAAACTTATTTCTGTGTTGACCTTAGTCAAACCAAGCAGAAAATTGAGCAATTACTTGCGTGTGCTTGCTTAAATTATGTAAACAATGATCTTAATAGGCCACTTCTTTTGCTTTTGTAGGCCCAAGCTCTACCTAAGTTGTGTATTTATTTACGTACGTAACATTCTTTTTTTTTTTTGTCTTTTTCCGTGTCCGGCAACGGATGGCAACCCTCAGTGTCGCCCCCGTACTGTACCGGGACCGGCAACGGGATCGCAACCGTCGGCGTTGCTCCCGCACCTCGCTCAGCCAGTGAGCGGGAACCGGTCTGTATGTGGGATCCGAACCCTCGGGCGGGAGCGCCACCGCGCTTCCCAAGCGGCACACTATAGCAGTGCGCCACCGGGCCGGCCCCTATGTACGTAACATTCTGATGAGGCTATTTCGATGCAGTGATATTGGTGCAGCTCATTTGTTGTCAAGATGTTTTGAACACACACACACATACGCACGCACACATGCACAGGCACGCACATGCACACACACACGCAGGCACACACGCACACACGTGCACGCACACACACGCACACGCACACACATGGTGCAGCTCATTTGTTGTCAAGATGTTTTGAACACACACACACATACGCACGCACACATGCACAGGCACGCACACGCACACACACACGCAGGCACACACGCACACACGTGCACGCACACACACGCACACGCACACACACACGCAGGCACACACGCACACACGTGCACGCACACACACGCACACGCACACACAAGAAAAAAAGAAAGAAAAAGAAAAAACACTTAAACTCGCAGCTTTTAAAAATTTCTAATGCTGTTTGTAGAATAGACATTCCTAGCCTTAGTCTCATCTCATCACTATCCTATTTACAATGAAATTGTCTCTAAAGATAGCAAAAGAAATTTTAACATCTCTGGATATCAAAACTTAGGAGAGGAAAAACAAATGAAAAACAAAGACCTGAGAAAATAAAATTCCAAAGGAGTAGGACACTTCAATTTTAATGTTCATTCTTGTAACACTCTCCTCAGTGCAAATTGTGGGGGACGACTGTGGCTGATTTTGTGGAACATTGCTGGATGGTATGGTTTCCTTGTCATAACACTTGATACTGCAGAAAATTTGGTACAAATAGTCTATAAGAAATATATACTAATAAGTATACCAGAAAATAGAACATAATGAACATGACCAAGGTCAAATTTGCAACCAGATCAGACACAAAGTATAATCATTCACAGAATCCATTTATTTTATCTGAATGTAACACAAACCTCCTCGTTTCTCTTCAATTGAAAACACCTCTGAATTGTGGTCTATTTCTCTCCATAAACCTGTTGGTGCCTCCTTGGATGCCATCTAGTCTCCAGATGTGTCCTGTTACTCTACTACAGTGTCACCTACTGACAGTCTATTATTGTGCAGAATATAACTTTTTTCTGCTTTTTTTCATTTTTTATTACTGAAGTTTCCACTGTGATATACTATATATGTACAAAATTTAAATGCATTGTCAAACCAGAGAAGTAACACTTTCTATCTTAAATGATTAATATCAACATAATATTCAAGTACTATGAGGCTTTCTTTAAAAGTTACTCTATATTCTCTTTCTAATTTTGAATCATGTGCTGAAAATTAATTCCATAGGCTAACTTTTCTTAATGCAGCAAGTAAGCAAACATGTTCACACATGTTTATTTTCATACGGCCTTTAGGAGTTGGTAGGAAATAACAGGTCCAAAATAAATAGAGTGGCGTGGACAAATTAGTAGGATTAGGCTATCTGAGATATAATGAAGTGAGAGAACATCTTCATTGGAAGCCTTTGGGTGTTGATGGGCTGATCTAAATAGGTGAGGCTGGCGGGAATCTTGTGGTTTTGCCAAATCTGTGCCAGTGCAGGAAGCTAGAACTTGGCTGATGGGAAGGAGAGCTGTTGAAAAGTGGGCTCAGGTTGTTGTCAGGAAACATTAGGTGAAGAGGTTTAGGGAATAGTAACTTGGAGTGGGAGTCTCTAAAAACAAAGATGTCTGACTCAAGTACCAAAGGAGCAAAAGGCAAGGGTGGGGGGTGGATAAGGGAGTAGGGTCACAACCTGGTTGGAACATGGTCTCCTGTAGGATGTCCTGGGAGGCTGGGCAGCAACCTGAAGTATCCACATGGGGAGGTACATATGGGAAGAGAGGTGTGTGGAAGGCATTGAAGAGAAATATTGCTACCATAATTTTACCTGGTTTGAAACATTCCGCCATTTAAACTTTTCTGCTGTTACTTTTTCCTGTTTACAGTGACTATTCAAAATTTACAAAAGCACCAATTTACATTTTATTGTATACTATAGTTTCTTTCTAATCTCCTTGCTCTGTCCCCATAAAGTGTCAAAACAACAGACAAAAGAGAACTAGTTTTTTCACAGACACATTCTGCTGGAGCATTTTTATAGATTGCGCTGAGTGCCAAGGTTCCTATGAGTGTGCAAACGTAAATTGGTTAAGTGACTGAAATCTTGTTTTTGCAATGGGGTACTCAAAGTGTCTAGGTGGATACCAAGTAATTTGCATTTAATTAAAAGTAAAAAGCATCCTGTGTGGAAAACTTGATTAAAATAAACATCTGAGACCACTAGAGCTAACCCAGTGGCAATTTATTTAAAAGCATATGAAAAATGTTATAGTTCTACATTTGGGTTCTAACAGTAAGTAATTTTCATTTCCACTCACTCACACATACACACACCATGCAGGTAAATGGAGATACAAGTCAAGAGAAAAGATAATTGCCTTAGCTGTGTACATAATTTGGAGAGCCTGAGTCAACCTGATAGTGTCTCCAGGTAGTCAAACACCTGGGGAAAAATAGCTCTTTGATACTTTTAGAACATCACTTTTGAGTAGTGTTTGGGTAGGTGAGCCAAAATGTTTTCTCATCAATCTGAAAGCTAATAATTATTGACTAATTAGTTCTAGCTGTTGGCCAAGTAAAACTCAACATCTACTCCCTTCAAGGTTTCAAAGAAAATGGAGAACAATGTTGCTTTTAAAGTAATTATCAACAGTTTCATAGGCTCAATCATAGAAGTATTTTGTTTAATATGGGACAACTCACTGAAAGAAGAGATAATTTTCATTGGAATAGTAAATAAGGAAATGGTATTAACATGTATTCTTGAAGATAAATTTCCATGTTGTCAAAAGATGGACAAAGCATAGTGGGAAAAATCTTATTTTCTATTAGTGACTTCAGATTTATTTTTCAAAATACAAACACATCTTTCTTGACTCAAGTAAGTCCCACCTTCTAAATGAAGTATTTAATTACCCCAGTCCAAAAATATTGCTCCTATTTAAGCATTTATTGACTCTACACATTCATATTCTTTATAATCATAATTCCCCCATTTTTTAAATAGTGATAAAATACGGATAACACAAAACTACCATCTTAACCATTTCTAAGTGTACAGTTCAGTGGTGTCAAGTACAGTCATATTATTGTGCAACAATCATCACCATCCATCTCCCTAACTTCTTATGCACCTTACGAAACTGAAATGCTGTACCCATAAAATAACTTTCCATTCCCCAATCATATTTACTTTTTATATGGTCTAAACAATTTCCTGTTAGTCTTATCACTCCAACTACCTTATAAGCAAGCCCCTTGTAGGGATCACTGTGCATGAGCTATACAACCTAAATATAAGGTCCTTACTGTCAGGCTTTGTTTTAAGCGCTTTGCAAATATTAACTCACACAATCACTCGTCTTTGTATGTTCTGCAGGGTCTAGCACGTGCTTTGCACGTGGGAGACAAAATATTTGTGGAATGGATTTCGGTACCACTTAGCCAGTGGCTCTGGCTATTATTCCGGTTGGAAAGTTACAAAAGGAGGTTACCCTGCGGAAACGCCTTTAGGGATAATCTGACACTAGGTCGCAAATTTACAGAAGTCCTTTATTTTAGTCACATGAAAGCCAGGTTCCTAGTAAGGGAAGCTAGGCGGGAGTTATTGCTAAACGACAGAGAACATAGGAAGTGACAACGCAGTTAAGGTCTTCCTTTTTGTGGGCACCCACGATCAACTCCTGGAAGACTCAGGAAAAGGGAAGACCCGGGGCTGGGTGTCCTGGGAGGGGTCCACCGGTTAGTGGGCGGGCCCGGCGGGGCGTGGCGTGGCCGGCCGGGGCGTGGCGTGGCGTGG
>NW_007727299.1:360529-386519 GCF_000696425.1 Galeopterus variegatus
GGGTTCCCCGCCGCGCCCTGCCCGCCGTCCGGTCCTCGGCCCGCAGCCTCCCGGGTCCCCGGCCGCAGGCTCCTCCCCGCGCCCTCCTTCCGCCTCCATGGACGCTAGAGTCCCCGCCCGCCGCGCCCCACCCCCGCTCGGGGCTGTGGCCTCCGCGAGCTCGGCGCTTCCAGTCCCCTGCTCCCCGCCCGCATCGCTCCCTCAACCCCCGCCGCCGCCCCGCCGTCCATTTCCGAACCAAACTCTTGCTTGTTTAGAGGGGAATCACTTGCAGAGAGCACGTAGTTAGGGACCGGACCTCCTGGGGCACGTGGGGAGCCGTTCATTCATTCAGCTCGCATTTCTTAAACGCCTGCTCGTAAATGCTGCTTCGCACTGGGAATACCGAAATGACTGGACATTGCCCCTCTCAAGCAGGGCACACGTAGGGTGGGAGATAGAGCTGTAAACAAATATTTGTATGGTGTGATAAGTGCTCTGATGAATATATATGCCAAATACGGAGATTTAAAAAGGGGTGTCTTGGGGAAGAGGTGAGAGTCCGGAAAGACTTCACAGAGAAAAAAACCCAGCAAACTGGATCCTGTTGGATGAGCGGGAGTTTGCCTGGCAGGTGAAGAAAGGTCTAGCATTCTACCTGCAGGATATAGCATGTGCAAGCGTACCAACGTGTGAGGCAGCATTTACGTCTTGGGAATCTATTGGGCCTGAGAGCCCAGGCAGAGTGCAAGCCACCACAGAGGCAAAAGCGAAGGGCTCTGGTTATTAAAGGGCTCTCGTTATTCACTGGCTGGTGGGGTACCAGTGCATAAAGTGATAATTACAGAATCACCTATGTGAATGATAGGAGGTTCACAAGGGCAAAGTTCTTGACGGCGCTTTAACCACCCTGAGCCCTAATTATAATTCGGTTAAATAAGGTTTGTAATTATGTACCATGATTTTATTGCAAAAGATGTTAAAAGGGGTGGTGAAAGTGAGGGAACTTGAGCATATTGTATGTGCAGGGGGAGAGGAGCTCCTGGAGAGGCAGAAGGTAAAATGAATGGAAGACACACGGAGGTCATAGGTAGGGATGGGTTTTCAGAGCATCGATGGGATGGAAAGACTAGAGTTTAGGGAAGAATTCTTGAGAGAGAGAGAGGAGCCACGGGCATAGAAAGGGGCTTCCAGCCTGATGGTCTCTTTTTTTCTGTGAATCAGATTTATCAGGAATAAGGTAGGATGCTTGAAAAGAGGGGTTGGGAAGGGGGCTCTGTAAACATAGCAGAGCAATGGTGTGGGCTCAGCTGTGTTTAGAGACCATCTCTTTTTATGGGTTCCTCTGGACAGTGTTCTGCCCAGGTATGGAGGAGGGAAAAGTTAATGATTGGATTATATACACATAGGTATGCATGTAGACAGTAGCCAAAGATGACATTTTTGAAAGTCTACTCCCAAAGGTAAGATAATATACATACATATATACATATGTATACACACACACACACACACGCACAGACACACATACTGACTGCTCAGACTGAAGGCTCAGGACTCGTTCTGGATTTCAAAATAATATTTATTATGTATTTTGGTTTATCAAGAGTAACTTTCTTAAAACAGATTAGTGGTTTGTGCACAGATTGTTAAGGGCCCCTGTTTTTGCTTTGCCTGGACTGTCTGGAAAGAAGTTTATTTTAATCTTTGCTTACATCTTAGGTTGATGTAAAACTTAAAATATTTTGTCACTTTTGATAATGGTTTTTAGTAGATGATATGTTGCTGGTAATGCATGTCTCTTGAGTTAGGAATGCATAAGAAATCTCTTTCTTTTCAGGAGCTGAGGCTGGTCACCACTGCCATTGTCCCTTTTCTCTTGTGTAAATATGCTCACCACTGCTTGACAGAGCCCGTTTCAGCTCCCTTCAATAGAGGGAACTGAGAATAAACTACCTTGTCTTTGGTCACTTTATTTATCTTCTCTGAGCCTTGGTTTTAGTTTTGGTTAAATATGGATTGTAGTTATCTGCTGAGGTTTTACTTTAGAAGGGTATTGTGTAGGATTCAATGTTGGCAGGACTTTGACCTCTTGGGAAAAGAGCTGTCTTGCCGATTTTTTTTGACAGGTGATGATACTTTGTGATAAGGATGAAAGCAGTTCATATGTCTTGACTGGAGAATTCTAGAAATCTTTCATTGAAGTTGGCCCTATGTCCTTCCATCTACACTTGTTCTGACCTTGGTGGAGATAGAGGACTGTTAATTGTCCTTTGCTTTCCTGGAACATCAGACTCATCCACAGTCACCTTTTCTAGGTGAAATATTCCACTCCACTTATGAAACTCACCCACGGTCACTTTTTCCAGGTGAATATTCACTACACTTGTCCTTTTCTTATGGCCTCATTTAAGAAGGAGCAAACAAGCAGACAACACAAACCCCCCAAATTCTGGACAGTTTTCACCTACTAGAGTATCCTACTCAAGTCCCCGACCAGGGTTAGGTATATTGTCAGCTATTCAGTATTTGAACATTTTTTACACAGAAACCCAGCAAGTTTAGCAGTCCAGAGGCGTTGCCTCTAATTCTAACTCATTGGTGTTAGGGAAGATATGATTCCCACAAAGAGGAGAATAGGAATGTATATGATGGGCATGGGAGATTTGTTGGGTAAATTACCCAGGTTTTTAGAGCTTTGGGTTCACATTTTCATTGAGGCTAATGTGCATTCTGCAGCCTACCATTATTTGGGATGTTCTGCAGTTGCAGTCCTTTTGCTTCCTCTAGCACCAGATCTCTATTCATTAAATCAAGTGTGTTGCTTCTATATTTTTAAACTCACATTCTTATGTTTATCCTACTAGGATTGTTTTTGTATCCTGGTAGCTTACGTACTTGGAACAAAAGCTCATGCAATTATTTAATGGCTTATTCATGATTAGGTACTTGTTATAAATTTTAGTTTTTTTTTCTTTTATGACATCTTTGTGTATACCTCTAGCCAGTCAGCAGCTCATGTGTAGGGGTTAACTTTACTTACTCCAATTAAATTTCATCTCATTTGTGTCTCTGAACTCTATTACTTCATAAAATATGTTTTTATTATATAAATTATTACTTTGTATCAAAACCTGAATTTTGGTCATGGAATTAGAGTTTGCTGTTCTTATCTGGTGTGGTTTGGGACTTGCTTCAATACAGCTCATTTGAATTCATGCTTAGAGGAATGGAGTTGGAAAGAATGTTTGTTTCTTATGCACGCCTCTCATTTTATAGAAGAGCAGCTGATAACTAGAAGGGTTAAGGGACTTGGCCAAAGACTCATTGTTTGAGAAAGAGTGGAGATGGGAGTTTATGTTTCCTGAATCTTAGTCGGTACTCTTCATTTACTCTGTCACCTCCCGGAAATGGAGTTTGATAATAAGGGAGGGTAGCTGCACTGGATAGAACCTATGTGCATTTTATTGTGAGTTTCTCCTCCTCCTCCTTTGATTTCATCTGTCTCAATCCTTAGCTTATTATATTTCACATTAGATATTTAATTCTGGTCTCTCATTGAGACAGAATCTTTTCTCCAGAAAGAATAACAAGTGTTTGGTTAGAGAGAGATTATTCACTTTATGAAATAGTCTTTGTGTTTGAAGTTACAGACGAAAAATAAGTGTGTTGCACGGTGTATTTACTACCTTCGTGGCTCTGGAAACATTACTTACTCTTGCTGTGCTTCAGCCTCCTCATCTGTAAAATGGGGATAGCAGTGGTTCCTACTTCTAATGCTGTGTTTGAGGATTAGATGAATTAATATATGCAAATTGCTTAGAACAGTGCCTGACTCATAATACAATGGAAGTGTTGGCTGTTGTGTAGTGGGAGAGGTTTTTCTACCTCTTCACCTCCCTCAGCACTTCTTGTCAGCCCAGTTATCTGATTTTTCAGTGAGTCTCATGTAGGAGACTCTAATTTGTTGATGTTTTTCTGAGAAACAATGTGCCTTCTGTTTTTTCTTCTTCTTCTTTTTTTTTCTTTGAAATTTAGTGTTCTGCTTTCACTGTAGCACTGGATATCTGTTTAACAAAAGACATACAGAATGTTACCCTTACTTGATTGTAATTTTCTTCTTTTTAAGGATTTGGAATGCCCTGACAGATAATTATGGAAATGTGATGCCTGTTGACTGGAAGTCATCCCATACGAGGACCTTGCATTTGCTAACTCTGAACCTCTCAGAAAAAGGGGTAAGTTAGGAATTGAACCAATAGTTTCTGAATAACTGATGTTGATAATGGTAGTAAAACAGTTGCATTTCTGTTTAACGTAAATTCTTTGAGCTTCTAAGCTTCCAGCAACTGGAGTGGCCCTCTCTTGCCAGCTTGGCTCCGCTGTTATCGCCTTGCTAGCACACTTCTCCACTTCTTCCCCAGGACATACTCACTTTGGTATGTGTAGCTAAATTTCCACTGCCTGTGATCGCCATTTCTCCCCGTGTATATAACACGATTTTGATGTGCTGTGAACTCCCAGTGAGAATCTTAGCCTTGATTTAATATGATGAGGGTATTGGGATATCAATAAGGAGTTAACTTTTTGATGAATTTAGTGACTTGCTGAACATGGCATGTTGTCAGAAGACTTATGTATTCCTGTGAATACTGGGGAAACTTTATTTTTTAATTTTTTATATTTTATTTTATTTATCATTATACAATGTAGTTGATTTTTGTGGCCCTTTACCAGTTTCTCCCTTTCCTCCTTCCTGTCCCCCTTTCTCACTCCCATCAACATCTTATGTTCTTTTTTCTTAACGAGTTCAAGGAATTATTGGGATTGTTGTATCTTTTTTTCCCCCATATTTATTTGTTTGTTTATTTATTTATTTTGATTAGCTCCCACATATAAGTGAGAACATGGGGAACCTTTAAAAGACATTTAAGTTCTTGGCTTTTAAATGTGTTCTTGGCTAATTTATTCTCCTTGAGGCTCCTGTGTACATCCTGGTATTATAAAGTGGAGGTGCCTTGAGTAAGAAGTGTGAGCATAAGTGATAGGACAGCTTGGGGGCCAGAAAAGGGCAGAGAATTAACTTGAAATGGAAAATCACAGTGTTAAATTTATTTAAAGCTGATGAGAAACATAGCCAAATTATGTAAGTTTCAGGGCCAGACTGTTTAAGTTCTTTATCAAATAACAATGTAAACTCATGCCAGATCTTCTGGCATGCTCTATGTTTCATTAAGTGTAATTGTATGATTATGGAGAGTATAATGCAGTCGGGCTGTCAGTATTTTAAGTAATACTGTTACATTGTTAATGTTTCATGAAAGTGATTTTCTTAAATGTGTGACTCAGAAGTCTGCTGCTATTATTTTCTAGTAAAATATAGAATTCGACTACATTTCCCAGTATTCTACTAGATATAGAATTCTTACTGTTTGTTCTAATCATTAACTCTGTGAAGCTTTGCAGACCAACCTTGCCTACATTTAGTGAAAAGGAACAAAATGAAATAACTTATGCTGTCTTCTGTTAATTTAGGTCCTAGCTATCATTTTGAGCTTAGTTCAAGTTTCCCTTCCTCACTGAAGCTTCCTATTACTGTTTTAGCTTTTGCTGATCTCATGGAATTATACAGTTTTAGAGTTGGAAGGGACTTTAAAGGACACCTAATCCAGCCTCTCGCTTGGGGGGAATCCCCATCTCCAGCATCTCTGACAGATGGTCATTTAGCCATGGCCTAAATCCCTGCACAGAAGGAAAACACACTCCTCTGTGTGGGAATTGATGCCATTTGTGGGGAAGTGAACTTTGAATGGACTTATTATCTGTCCTGTAGAATTTAGCCCCATTGCCTCAGGGGTGCTAGTCCCCACAGCACTGATTCCATGTCTCTGTAAAATCACTACTGTATTCTCTTATGAATCATGTGTTTCTGGGTCTGCCATGAGATTGCGGTGTCCTGGCAGGTATCTTTGTATTTGTCTTTTTAGTAACTACCACTGTGCCTAGCACATAGTGAGTACTAAGACATGTTGTTTGTTGAGTGAAAAATGAATAACCTTGTCAGTGACATTGTAAGGTCAGAGATTGTGATGAAAAGTTGTTTTTTAAAAAAATATTTTCTATATTTTTAAAAATAATGCTAATATGCTAATCTATAGTAGTGAGTCCCTGAGTACTTTTTTGACATATTAAAAAAATAACATAGAAGAGTTCCTTTCGTAGTTTCAAAGAAAAGCACATTAGCAGCATGAATGGGGCACTCTAATCCAATTTCATTGAATAAAATGTACACTTGGCCCCTCATATATGTGGGTTCTGCATCCACAGATTCAATCATGAAAATATTTGGAACAAAAAAAAAATGAAAAATAACAATATAACGGTAAGAAATAGTATAAATAAAAAACAATACAGAATAACAACTATTTATATAGCATTTACATTGTATTAGGTATTATAAGTTATCTAGAGATGATTTAAAGTATATGAGAAGACGTGCATAGGTTACATACAAATAGCATCCATTTTACATAAGGGACTTGAGCATCTGTGGATTTGGTATCCTGGGGGCATCCTGGAACCAATCCCTCCACTGATTCCCAAAGACGACTGTATGTCTTTTAGTGTTCTTAGATTGTGCCTTAGGAAGTCATTCCCTTTTCTGCCTTTTGAATGTTATTTTCGATGCCAGGGTAATGGCATTTCCAGTGTAGTGATTAGTAATGACAGGGTTTAGTACTAGTACTGATTGTAAAAGCCTTACCTGGAAAAACTCAGCAGATTAAAGTGGACAAGTGATCATTCATCTATAATCTATCTGTCTATCATGGAATAACTATTCTGGTGATGAATAGAACTGAAATTAGAACTCTTCCTCAGGAAAGATCAGCACTCATTGAGTTCCCTAAGAACAAAAGGGCAATAAGACTATATAAGAAGCAACCATGTCACTCTATTATATAGTATATCATTAACAAAGTTTTTTTAAAAACTTGGGAAAGTTATTTTATTTACCATTGCCAACTGGGAGCTCTATTCTTTCCATGACTGAGCTATGTAAAATTTACCTTTTGGAAGCATTCTTTAGATTATTACAGTTGCAAAATAGGGTCTATAGGAAATTTATTCCTTGACAAAGGGAGAAGAAATTTTTTTTTTGCATTAAAATGAGAAAAATATTCGGGAAAAACCACAGTTTTTTGGATTTCAGTTTTTTTTTTTTCTTTCAGAATATTAAGGTGGCATACTTCCATATTTAATGGGTTTTTTCTAGAGTAAGACAATTGATAATATTCCAAATTCTTACATGGGCACATTGTTTTCACATGATGTATCTTCAGTTTTATACAGGGAAACAGTACCACTAGCTCTGTATCTAACTCTGACATAGGAAGGAATGAGGGGATGCTTGGCGAAAGAAGGCATGTTTATACCTAATGGGAGGGTGAATAATGATACCCATGACAACCAAGGTTAGTTGTCAAAGCCTGAAAGGAATTCCAGCCCTTAGCCTATGCCATCTGTGTGGGAATGGGCTTGGCTCCCTCTCTGGAAAGATGATCTGGGATCATTATTTCTGTCGTCATGGAATTTTATTCTAATGGTTTACTGGTATTACTCATGTGTTTTGGCAGTGGGCATAACCTGTTCTAAATATGGTGCCATTCTTGCATATGCTTATACAATAGAATGCTTCTAATTCATTCTGGCTTAGGAACATCTCCTGAGCCTTCATCTTCCTCCTTCCATGTGCATGGGACAGAGGCTTTTTTTAATGCATCTTTATATCTTTAAGAGTAGAAACAAGAAGAAGATAATAACTTCTTCCTTAGGAGTAATTTTAAAATTAAAATTTTCCTTTGTGTGCAAAGGGGGAAATGTAAAACAAAACTATGGTCCTGAAGCTACAACATAAAGGAGTGACTGGGATGGGGATTGGGTTTGAGGCGTAAGGATCAGTGAAGAGGATTGTTATGTCTGCTTCACGTCATCCACACACCCTGTGATCACATCGTGGCACTTTTTAAATCTTCAGTCTTGAAATCACACATTCCTTCTCATCAAGAGCTTCATCTCTTGATCATTCTCTTTTTTTATTAAAATTAAGTTGTTAAAGGATAACTGCTATAGTTTAAAAACTAAACACTGAGACTTAATGAAAAGGAGGCCTCTGCCCACTTTCCTCATCCTTGATTTCTGCTACTAGAGGTGACCACTTTCAACGTCAGCTGTTTCTTTGAGCAGATAACATGCTCCTACCATTTTACTTGATTTTATTTTTCAATTTTAGATTTTATCCATTTGCTTTCTACCCGAAGGATGAAGGTTTAGCTCTCTTATAAAAGTTTCCCTCCCCCATCTTCCCAATTTAATGATATAAAAATCCTTGTTTAAATTAATTTTCATTATTTATATTGACAATTTAAATGCTCAAAGTTGACCCATTTTGTTATATTGTGATTAAATTTCCTCTTGTGCAATTTAGTTTTTTCTTAGGGTAATAATAATTGCCTTTTTTGTGATTTATTTAGTTTTAATTAGCTCACCAGTTCACCCTCAATAGAATCATAAAACTCATTTTAGTGAGTGGAATATACTAGGTAATTTATCAATGTCTTTTTCCTCTCCCTCTCCTCTCTTTGTTGTGCTTTTCCTGATGTCCTCTGCAATAACAATTCTAACCTGAACTGGTTACTCTCTAGTTTAGCTCCACAGCTGTCATTCTGAGATTTTTACTTCACTGTCATTACAAGAATTCCTTTCATCTCTCTCCTGCATTTGACTCCATGTCTTTTTCCTTTTCTTCCTGGTAACTTGCTGAGAAAGGGTGCATGAGAAGTAAATTCTTTGAAAAGTTGTATGTCTGAAAATGTCTTTATTCTAAGCTCCCACCTGATTGTTAGTTTAGCTGGAAATAAGATTCCAGGGTAGAATTTATTGAAACACAGAAATTACATTGCTTGTTTTCTAGCATCTATTGTTACTGTTGAGAATTCAGTGATATTTTTATTTCAGATTCTTTTAATGTGATGGTTTTTTCCTCTCTGGAAGATTTTAGATTCTTTTTTTCATACAGTGTTCTGAAATTTCATGATGATGGGTTGGAGGCCATGGCCAGGCCTTTCCTAGGCTGATAGTGCAGTGAGAAATAGAATAAGGAGGTATGTCACCACTGTGATACGGCATGGAATTGCATGATGTGGTAGTAGGTAGATCCTGGCGTGCTGATGTGGCCCTTCTTCCAGCCTAATGATTGAAAGTCAGCGCTCCAGTGGTTCCTCGCTTTGCCCTTGTCACCTATAGGTTTCTTACTCTGTGGGCTGTGTTCACCCTTAAACTTCAGATTCTCCTGTGTGAGGAACTAGGGAGACAGTAGGGACCTACATCCTCAATTTTATATGTATCCTCTGCACTGGTAAATATAATAATTTTCCCAGGTAAAATTTTATTGTTTTCTTTATAGTAAATATAATATATATTTATGTAACATATAATATATTATTTTAATTGTATACTATGTAATGGGATGATATGGTTGTTTCTTACATAGTCCTTGTTGCTGATTTGTTCCTTGGAGACTCAGTGTTTGCTAACTTTCCTGAGGAAGAGAGTTCTAAGTTCAGTTCCATTCAGCACCAGAATAGTCTTGTCATGATAGATAGATGATAGATGGATGTTCACTCATCTACTTTAATCTGCCTTAATCTGAGTTTTTCCAGTAAGGCTTTTACAATCAGTACTAGTACTAAACTCCAAGGTACTACTAAAGGGGCTGTTTATATTGGTGTGGGCATGGTTAAAGGAAACCAGCCAGGCATGGTGCAATACCCCAGGGCTGGCAACACCACGCAGCACTTTAGCAGCCCTGGCATGGAAATGTAAGGAGAGGGAGAAGTTACCAGTGCCTGGAGAGGTTAGCTGTAGGGGAGAGGTCTGCTTGACAAGAGTGGTGGCCTTTGGTAAGAGCCACAGGCAATGAGTGGTAGTCAGCAGGGAAGGAGACAGCAGAATAATTGTCCAGCTCTCACTTTTCCACCTTCTGGTGTCCTAGCGTCTGCCAGTGGTGTTAACTCAAGGGGAAGTCAGAGGCCAAGGGCATCCCTTGATGTAGTCCATAAAGGTCAGCCTGCTGGGGCACAAACGGAGTGGAAATAGTGGTGAGATGAACAGAGAATCTCCAGCACACTTAGTTTTAAAGATGTTTTTGGAACCTAGAGATACCTTTTTTGGAAGAAATGTTCAACTAGAAGGGCTAAGTGGGACCATCATGGACAGATCCTGTCTGCCAGGGAGTTGATTACTTATCTTTTACTCTGAATAGTAATTACAATTTGGTTTGCAAGTGAACTCACTTTATGTTTTCTGTGGAATATTCACATATACTGATCTTACTATTAGATTGTTAACTAAAGAACATTTGTTGCTAAACCTGCCTGTTTTCTTCAGACTATTCACTACAATTCCCTACAACTTGCTAACTAATACCATATTTTTTTCTGCATATCTGTCAGGTTTTATAGCATTCTTCCCCATGGAAAAAATAGCTATGTATGTATCTGTAGCAGGCAACAGGGGATGTGTACAGCACCTTAACAATTTCCCATTTATACTACATTCCTCTCATTCCTGTTTAAGATGAATATGTAAAGCACTTCACACACTGCCTGGTATACAGTGATGGTGATAATTTCTCCCTTTCAAGGGAAAGCTCCTGGTAGATGTTTTCCCCTGCAGTCTCTTTTACCCAGACATGTTGACTTTGTTTTGATCAGGATATCTTGCTTTTAACAGTGGGCATTTTTGCTTTTAGATAAGTGAGGGTTTGGTCTTTGATACGTCAGATGATGAGGAGCTGAGAGAACAGCTGGATATGCATTCGATCATCGTCTCCTGTGTTAGCGACGAGCCCCTCTTCACTGCAGACCAGGTATAGAGGAAATGGTCATCAACACAAGAAAAGGGAAAGCCAGAACTGAAAAACAATTTCTTATTGTGGCAATAAATGATGGATGTTGAAATTTACTTATTTTTTCTATATTTTCTGATTATATAACCTTAACATGAACTCTTCCACTAAGAAAAAACAAAAAAGAAGTATATGAAATCTAAAGAGAAGGGATTATGTTAGTTGGGAAGATTTCCAATATAGGCATTGTTGTGTTTTTTTTTTTTTTTTTTTTTTTTTTTAAAAAGACGACCGGTAAGGGGATCTTAACCCTTGACTTGGTGTTGTCAGCACCACGCTCAGCCAGTGAGTGAACCGGCCATCCCTATATGGGATCCGAACCCGGGGCCTTGGTGTTATCAGCACCGCACTCTCCCGAGTGAGCCACGGGCCGGCCCCAATATAGGCATTGTTAAATAGTATAGCAAATTATTAAGGAAGGGTTATTGCTTAAACCGAAATCAGAAAAATATTGTAAATTTTCTACTTTCTTTAGATTGATCCACATATGGGTAAACTATAAAACACCTCTGTAAGAATTAATTTCTTTAAAACCCTGGATAAAAATTATTAGCACAGGGCCGGCCCCATGGCTCACTTGGGAGAGTGTGGTGCTGGTAGCGCTGAGGCGGCGGGTTTGGATCCTATATAGGGGTGGCTGGTGCGCTCACTGGTTGAGCGTGGTGTGGACCTCACCATGCTGAGGGTTGTGATCCCCTTACTGGTCAAAAAAAAAAAAAATTATTAGCACATATTGGAAGTACATATTGTGTACCCCAGAAAGAAGTGAGCCTCATTCCTGTGGAATGCTCTAGTAATGTCAACACTGTATTCATTTAAAACTAGCCAAATCAGCTTCCTCATTTTCTGAATACCCTTCCCACCTCTTTGTATTATCAAAATGTGATGCGTGAACTTCTTCCTGAAATAAAATGTTCCATGGCTACTCAGACTGTGAATTCTACCACACCCTATTTTTAGGAGGGAAAGACAAGGTCAGTAAGGAGATACAGTAAGGTTGGGAGGAGTACACTAAAAAAGTGCATTGAAAATATGATATTTTGATGCTCCTGAGTCATATTTGTGGTTGGATTGGTCTAGGCCTAGAAAGAGTGTGGTGCTTAAAAAGCAAGATGGTAATAGATTAGAGGGCTGTTCTGAGATAGAGCGTGATGTTCCAGGGAAAGACGTGACCTGGAGGTTCATTTGTCCCCCAGTTATCTGCCTGAGTAGCATAAACTATCCCTGTTTTTACGACTTTGAGAGACAGATTCTGTGGCCTCCTTGAGTGTCTCATTGTACTGTTTTACAATGCCTGTTTTGGAAAAATCTTATGATTAACACAATTCTATCTCCTTCAGATGTACTCTCGTTTCTCCTCAGTAGACATGCTACCTGTTAAGCTTGTTGATTCATAAAGCATGTTAAATAAGCTCGTGCTGTTTTACTCCTTCATTTAATTGTTTAGTAGGTTTTTTTTTTTTGTCTTTTTTCGTGTCCGGCAACGGATCGCAACCCTCAGTGTCGCGCCCGTACCGGACCGGGACCGGCAACGGGATCGCAACCCTCGGTGTCGTGCCCGCACCTTGCTCAGCCAGTGAGCGGGAACCGGTCTGTATGTGGGATCCGAACCCTTGGAGGGAGCACCGCCGCGCTCCCAAGCGGCGCACTGTAGCAGTGCGCCACCGGGCCGGCCCTAGTAGGTTTTTTTTTAAACCTTAGGTTCTTTTTTCTAACCATTGAGTAATTTTTCTGACTTTCCACTAAGTTTTTGCTGAGTTCTATATCCTTCTGAACTTTTGAAATCTGGAACGGGGCAAGATACTGTTGTAAGATTTGAGCAGCGTTGCATATGACAGTAGATCATTGTTTAAAAGGTGATGTATTTCTGAAGTTTCCCTGCTTCATGCAACTTTTTTTTGTCTTTAAGCTCATACATTTTAAATAATTTTTAAATATCCTTTTATTTTTCATTGAATTAATATATGAAATTCTTTTTTTGTTGTTAAAGGAAAATTTTGCTACCATAGAGGTAATTTCCTGTTTTATATAAACATTTTTTATTCTATTGTGTTTTCTAAATTTAATGTCAGATTTTTGGTTAGAATGAGTACTTGCATGTATATTTACTTTCTTTTAACTGTAACTTTATGATCTGATTCTGGCATGTTTGACATAAATTATGTATGTGTTGGTAGTACTATTTCTCATACATTGCAGGTTCTAGTAGGGCCTACTGAATCATGATAGACATATTAAATCATATTCTACTTAACTTGTGTTTAGTTTATTGTAAATTTTTTGGATAAGCCATGTTCACTCTTACAACCAAAATTTTGATTATTCAGAACACCTATTCATGCACACTTTTGGTTAGTGGAGAATTTAGTGCATTTCTACTCTGGTTGTCTCAGGTGAGCACTGTGTTCCAGGTAGATCATGTTTCCCTTATATATTTGATTAACAGTGGAATGTTATTTTGGAAGGTTATCGAAGAAATTGAAGAAATGATGCAGGAATCACCGGACCCAGAAGATGATGAAACCCCCACACAGTCAGATCGGCTTTCAATGCTTTCCCAGGAAATTCAGACTCTTACGAGGTCTAGTACAAGCAGTTATGAAGAGAGTAAGAGACCCTACTTAAATCAGTGCTCTTTGTGCTTTTGTCCATATCAAATGTGTAGCATGACCATCTCCAGAAAGCTTTGATTCTCACAGGCTGGGTTACATACCCTGTGGTGGCCCTCCAGTAATACTCTGGGCATATTTTTGTCTTTGCTCAGAGACTGTTATGTTTACCTTTGAACCGTTTGTTAGTTTGCTATGGCTGCCCTCACAAAGCACCATCAGACTGGTGGCTTAAACAACCGAACTTTTTTTTCTCATAGTTCTAGAGGCTAGAAATCTGTGATCAAGGTGTTGGCAGGGGTGATTTCTTCTGAGGCCTCTGTCCTTGGCTTACATGGATGGTCATCTTCTCCCCATGACTCCACATCATCTTCCTTTATACCTGTGTCCAAATTTTCTCTTCCTATAAAGACAGCAGTCAGATTGGATTAGGACCCACCCAGATGACCTCATTTTAACTTAATTACAGTCAAGCACCACAAAATGACAATTCAGTAAACGATGGCCTGCATATACAACAGTGGTGTAAGATTATAATACTGTATTTTTACTGTACCTTTCCTATGTTTAGATATGTTTAGCTACAAAAACACCATTGTGTTACAATTGCCTACAGTATTCAGTATAGTAACATGCTGTGCAGGTTTGTAGCCTGGAAGCCATAAGCTAGACCTCACAGCCTCGGTGTGTAGTGGGCTATGCCATCGAGGTTTATGTGAGGACACTATGGTGTTCGCACAACAACGAAATTGCCTAAGGACACATTTCTCAGAATGTATCCCTGTCATTGAGCAACAATGATTGTATCTGTATAAAGACTGTCTCCAAGTGCAGTCACATCCTGAGGTACTGGGGATTAGGAGTTCAACAATGTCCTATCTCTCAAATGAGGGAAAGTGCTGAGAAAAAACTGAAATGGGGTTTCAGGGAATACTATTCCCTTTCATCTTCCCAGTCTTCAACAAAATTCACAAATTGGGGCATATGCGATTAAATACGTATTTAGTTTAATTCTTTCAAATCAACTCCCTCTCTCTTTAGAAGTGTCCCAGATCCTGCTAGGTTGCTTGCAGTCCCTTGTCCGAGGGCAGTTTCTGTTCTCTCCCTCTGCCATGTGTTTGTTCTTTTCTTCGTTTGCGCTTTCTCAGTCTTGACTGAAGTACTACTCATGGGATGACTGATTTACACAGTGAAAAGTGCTGTTACACTTCTCTTCTCAGCTGGCTTTGATTTTGCTCGCCTATCTCTACTCAGACCTGCCTACCAGAAATTTTAGGATTCTAAGAAGATTACGAAAAGTCAGCTTAATCGCTTTGAATTTGATTTCTTGCTCGTTGGCATAAAACATTCTTTTGCTGTTACACTTCTCTTCTCAGCTGGCTTTGATTTTGCTCGCCTATCTCTACTCAGACCTGCCTACCAGAAATTTTAGGATTCTAAGAAGATTATGAAAAGTCAGCTTAATCGCTTTGAATTTGATTTCTTGCTCGTTGGCATAAAACATTCTTTTGTGCTGCCTTCAAGCATTTTTGTCTTAGCATCTGCTGTAATTTGTCTTTGGTCATAGGGGTAAAAAGGCTTTCAGTATCTGGATTAAATGAACTCCTGGAAGAAATTGAGACTGCCATTAAAGAATACTCCGAGGAGCTGGTGCAGCAGTTGGCCCTACGAGATGAACTGGAGTTTGAGAAGGAAGTGAAAAACAGCTTTATTTCTGTTCTTATCGAAGTGCAAAACAAGCAGAAAGAGCAAAAAGAAACAGCCAAAAAGAAAAAGAAACTCAAAAATGGCAGCTCTCAGACTGGGAAGAATGAGAAGAGTCATATGCCGGGCACAGTAAGTGATGTTTTGCAGGAGGCATCAAGCCCTGGAAACGGGTTCCATGGTCCCAGCACACTGGACCAGCGGCAGGTGCAGCAGGTCGCATGTGCGCAGGAGTGTTGTGCCTCCAACCAGAGCACCACAGGGATTTTATCCCCGAGGCCCCCGGGGCTCAGCTTCTTCAGAAGAGTATTTTCTTGGTGAGGGGTATAATGGTGACCTGCATAATTCAATACTGACATGTTCAGGAGGGAAGTAAGTGGAAGGAAGAGGGGGAAAGAAGGAGTATGCCTTAAAGAAAAGAAGCTTTAGCAAGTGACCATTTTTTGATATATCAAAATATTAATGGTGCTTATTTCTGTTTGGCTAGTGGGCTTATGAATCGTATTATATTTTCTTATTTTTGCTTAGCTCTTATGAATTGTGTAACAAGAAGTTAAAAGGGGATTCATTTAAAGAGAGCAGAACTGCGCTGAGCCTAAAAGTATAAACTGATTTGTAAACCGGTTCCTCCTGATTTATCAGTGCGGTTGGAATATGAGGATGTTAGTGGCAGTTGTGGCCTATCAGCCATTTGGCCGAGTATTTGGCAGACTATAATATTATTCACTGCTGCAAACAAGTTTAGAGTATTTGAAAGTTTGACTCTCTAAGGATTTTTGTTTTCCGTTTTTGTCATTTTTCTTATGTGGGCCTATTAATTTCACTTGATTAAACTTTATCATAAACATTAACTGTTGGTTATATGTGATGCATTCCCTTACTGATCTTATGGCTATTTCATTTTTCTGTGATCACTTGAGTCCTTGCACATTCCTACCTTTGTTTTGTCTGTGTGTGAAGAAATGTCACTTTTATTTTTAGAGTATAATGGTTGGGCAAAGGGATCCATTTTTCTAAAGAGAATGTAACTGTTTAATTCGGGATACTGATAAGATGATAATACAAATTACAAACTGGCTATTATGGCCTGCAATAATATAAATTCTGTCTTTGACTAAGTCTTGGTTTATTTTTCCTAAAGAATACATACTAGAGAAGTAGATCTCATTAACCGGATGCTGATGGAATGCTAGAAAAATAATACAGTTCTAGGTTACTGGGCCACCAATGAGCAGTTAATACAAACAAAAGGTATCCTACCCTACAGTCCTTTCATTATACTCTTATTAGCCTTTGGATAAATTCACGTTTTCTTAGGGCAATGTCCATTTGTACATAGTTAAAAAGGACATAGCTAATAAACTGACTTTGAGAAAGTTCTCAGATATCTTCTATTTTTGAGAAATGGCAGTATTGATTTAATAGGAATTTATGTAGTCATTCCTAGTGACTGCTCTGAAAAAAACAACCCCACATTTGTTTGAATGTGTAGTCCCGGCAAATTTACTTTAAAATGTTAGGGACAATATTTTGCATTTGCATCTCAAATTTTTAAAAATTGCACCCTTTAAATTGCCCTATTATACTAGTGGGATTAAATAAAATGTTTAGTTAAAAAGTCGTAGCATGGTTGGTAATTTCTGCCTGTCTGCTTTTAGGATTACATGTAAATCCTCCATTTATTGGTGTTAACTCTTAGCTGAGAAAATTAAATTTGTCCCTAGAGGGATTTAAAGGCTTCTTTTTGTAATTCCCATATAAGAAGGGTTAGAGTGGATCCACTGTGTAATTTTGCATGGCATTTATATGGAGAAATGTATTTGGCAAGGCAATGGTTAGGTCTCATTTGAACCTTCATTAGTCTTGAAATAGATTCATATTCATAGTTAACAGTGAATTTTTTCACAATATTTGAATTTGTGAAGTTGCTTCTTGAATCCTGATCTACTGTTTGTGTCAAAAATTTTAATTGGGACAGTAAAGCTTGTGGTAGTAGTTTCCTGTATCTTTTTTTAGCATTTCTCCTGAAATGCTGGAGAAAGACCATCCCATCTGTGACACAAGCAGCCTGAAACCTATGATTCTGAAAATAGTGGTAGGTGGTTCAGAAGAGCCCTACAGTGAAATGGCCAGTTGGATAACTAGATTCCAGGAGTTATTACTTTCCCAAACGTTTTGTATAACATGCAGTTTTGGCAAGGCCTGTTGTCTATGAGTTAGCTATCATCAGTGATACTAATTTTTTAAAAATGATGACCTTTTTATAGATGTCATGTATCATCTGTTTTTCCAGTGACATCAGTTACTTTTTTCTTCCTACCTGAGATATTTTTTGTTTTATTAGCAGGACTTAGAGTTTCTCCTTAAGCAGGGAATAGCTTCCTTCCATTTTTCTTCAAGCATATTTAATTGAAGCAATATATCAGTTTGTAGTTGGTATAACACTTTATCCATAATTACTAGCTTGTTCTCTTTGGTTCAGAGATACTCCAGTGAAATATCTGGGTGGGAATAGTGCAGAATTAAACTCTTTAGGTGATAATTGTGGAGACATATTTGTTTCAAACATTTGCTGCAGTGAAAAAAAAGGGGGGGGGGCTAGAGGGGCTATTTAGAGCATTAGAAAATGTATTATAGCATGAAAATATAGTAAATACTGAAGAAAATATTGAGTATCTTATAATGTGAAATGTTATCTTGATTTGAGTTGTCATTTTAAAAATAATCATAATGTTATATGTTGGACAAGATGAAACAGTACTCATTCATTTGGCACATATTTGTGCAGCGCTTTTCTAGTGCCACTGGGCACTACAGTGGAAATTAAAACATCCAAGGCCCTCCTGGAGTTTATATTCTAACGAGGGAGACAGTCAATAAACAAGGAAAAGAACAAATAGATGATTTCATTTCAGGTAGTAATAAATGCCATGAAGAAGTTGTTTGGGATCTGTTTTAGATAGGGTGGTTACTATGTCACTGCTTCTCTCGACTGGCAAGGGAGGCTGCTTGGTCCCTTTCCAACTCTCAGTTTGGAAGGGAGGTTGAAGGAATAGATCTCTTTGGGAAATGTGATTCAGGAGAGCAGAAGACTTTGTATTTTCTTTGTCCTGATTTGCAGCATCTGGAGGGGCAGATGGGTAGGTGACAGTGGAATTGTTGAAGGGTACTGTCTGTCTATCAGTATGGTGACCTACATGCATTTCTTTGAACTGACCATGCTGTTTTAGGTCTTGGTGCTTCTGTATATTGTACCCTTTTTCTGAAATGGATCTCCTTACCTGCTCTCCATGTGGGAGTTTTTTTTTTTTTTTAAATTCATCCTTCAAAATCATGGTCAAGCATTGTCCTCCTTTCTTAGACACTTCCTCAATGATTCTTTTTCCAATGCAGCATTGACTCTCCTTCTTTGGGGTTAGTATTACTCCTCTTAACTATTTCTATGAGCACTGTTGTGACTATCTTGTAATTTTTTGTTTTCATGGCTGTCTCTTTTATGGTTCCCTAAGGATAGGAAATTTACTTTTTTTGTTATCCTTTTGTCTAACATTAGGTACCTGCTAAACTTAAGCTGAATTAATGAGTTAGTGAAAAGTTAACTTCCAAATCTATATTTCTACCCTGAACCTTTCTGTCAGGGGTCAAACCCATGGGGACTGAATAGCATATTGATTAAGAGCTTTGGGTTAACTGCTGTGTTTGAATCCTGGTCCTTCCAATGGATAGAGATGCCTTTGAGTTTTGGAGGGATTAAGTGAAATAATGTAGGTAAGTCTAGCATACACCCTGAGGCAATACTAGTTATTGTATATGTCCAACCACATACTAGACATTTCCCCTCAGATCCTGGATATCTTTAGGAATTCTGAATTTATACTATCAAACCAAAGTTGCTATTTTCTTAAAACTGAATTTTTTTTTTTTTAATATCTCTTCTTTTGGTTAATGAAACTACACTCTAACCACTCACTGATACCTGTAGAATTTCTAGGTCAAAGAATGTGCAGTTTTAAAGATTTTTAAATGACCTGCTTTTCAAAGTGTTCTACAGAAGTGTAACCCAATAACAGCATAAGAATGACCATTTCCCCACACCTCCCACCAACAATGGATTTTATTAGCCTTTTAATATATATTGATTAGATAGGCAAACAATCGTTTGGCCTGCTGACCATTTGTATTCTTTCATGAGTTGCCTGTGAGGCCGTATTTGAGATGTTTTTCATAGGTACTCATGAGGATGCCATACTCTTGATGTCGTAGTACCACACTGTGCTGTAATCGTTAGCTTAAATCTCGTCTCTGGCAGAGTGCAGGCTCCCTAAGGGCACATTCACACTGTCTCTCCAGCACCTCCTAATTTCTGGTTCTTCGCACATTACTTAATGTGTGTTTGTTGAACTGAAATTTTACCATAAAGGAGATTGAGTCTCAAAGGATTTAGATTTGTGATATTTGAATTATTATTGTTCTATTGGGGATTTTGTTTATATCAAATGTCTTCACAGCTCATTGAATTTCAGTGGCAGTTCCCATGAGTACAAGAATAAGTTGAAGTATACCAGATTATGTTTTAATTTAGTAGTTGCTGTTCATGTAGAGTTATCTGAAGTTGTACAGACATTATTGCTTACCTGCTTAGCATCATATCTTAGTAAGCTTATATGGATGAAAATGGACATATTTACCCTTTGAGCATCCAGTAATATCTTTGATTTAAAGGTCACAAGTAAGGTTGCTTATTCTGATAATATGGTTGAGAAGTTAGGAATCTGTGTATCTTGCGTTTGCTATAATCACTGTGAGCTTTCAAGAGAGAATTTCTAGTGTGTTATACTCACCACCATTAAAAACATGTAACTGCTTCAACCTACCCTGAAAAAGTTTATCCTGAAAACTTTTGGGATATTAGCAATCATTGACTAACGGGTACTGGAGAAAGCAAGAAATGCTATTGTAAAAAGAATCATATTACTCTAATTTACTGATTTTGGGAGTTGGGAAGATAATTGCTTAAAGATGGGGGAGAGATAGGGCTTAGATGATAAATACTCTTTCTTGTACATATTTTCTTTTATAGATGCATTGCTCTGTCTTTGTGACTCACTTAGCTCATATTATGACTAAGAGCCAATCTATTTTGTTTTATTTTTATATGCAAAAATGCCCTGGTAATAGTTTTTCACTTAATCTTGACTGAAGCTGACTTTAAGGTAAGAGAAAGTTATTTTTATTTAGACAGCTACTATTAGGTCATCCTGAAGTTATCCTAAATTGTCCTAGATCTAAGCCTAGAAGGACCTAGCTTCCCCCCCACTTCTTTTTAATATGGAATTTTTTAATTGCACATTTGCTAAGATGATTTAGGCCAGGGATTGGCAAGGAAAACTACTGCCCAAGGGCTAAATCAACCCTCTGCCTGTTTTATAAATAAAGTTTTATTGCAACATAGCCACGTCCATTCATTTGCATATCATCTATGGCTGCTTTGGTGCCATACGGAGAGGAATTGAGAAGCTGCAACAGAGACGGTGTGTCCTGCAAAGCCTAAAATAATTACTGTCTGGCCTTTACAGAAAAAGATTGCCAGACCCTGATTTAGACATAGTAAAATTAAAAATTAGAAAAAAAAAAAAGATATGAACTCCATTTAAGTGAGTTTGTATAGATAAAATGATCAGTATACTGTATCTAAAATTTATTATAAAATGTTGCCTTGTTTTATCCTATGGATGGGTTGAATTGTTCCGTTCCTCGGGGCCCCATCAGGAGAAGGCTGAGTTTTACCCACAGATGGTGACACCTTGGCCAGTCTTTCAGCTACTTGCTTCGGGCTCTCTGCCTGACAACCGACCTTTGTGCTGTGTATGTCTGAGTCTCAGTAGTTAGGTGAAGAGAGCCAGCAGGTAGACCAGTGGTCTCTACATTTGGGTACAAACAAAAGGAATAAAAACGTTGGCAGTTTCTTGGACACACTGTATTGATACATAGTGATAAAAGGTTTAAGGGAAGATAGAAGAGAAGTAGAAAAGGGACTGAATTATTTCCCTCTTTACTAAGTAATGGTGCTTGAGAGGATAAATTCTGCCCTGTACACATACTCAAATGTAATTATTAATACATTTTCAACAATAATTTGCTGGTGATATTTGATAGTATTTCTCTGTATTTTTCCTTATTGCAAAGAGCATTTCCTAAAAATTAGTATTAGAGTCATGGAAGGTCATTGTAGGGTGGAGAGAAACTTAGATGTAGTGGATATTATTTTGATAATTCAAAACTATGAATTATTTTAGATGTGGAACAAATTTATGTTATGAAAGATAATATTGCCTAGAGAAATAAATGTTACCACCAGTTTTAGGCTGCTGGTGTTGGTGAGCTTTCATGACCCATCAATTAATGTAGTAAAAGTTAGGAATTCATTCTTGATTTCTTTATATCTTGGAGAGATCATTGTTAATATAACACAAGTTCACATAAAAGTCGTAATGTGCCAGGAAATTGTATTCTTACATGCTTAGTTTAGAGTATTAATAAGTATCAGGAAAGAATTTATAAAATTGCTGAGATTAATTATTTTACTCTAGTTTTAGTGGCTTTGAAAATGTTTGGCAATAATTCATATCCATATTAATATTAAGTTACACAAATATTTAAAAAAAGATCCTCAAATACAAAAACTTAAATTATTTGATACTATTTCACTTAACTCCCAACTTTGAAAATCTTTGTATCGCATCTTTCTCCTCTGAAAATGAACTTATAAATAGGAGTTTAATATTCAAAACATTTTCAAGTATTTATCTGCTTTGGTATAATTCATATTTTCTAATTTACTTAGATTTGTTTTTTTGAAAAAAATACTTTTTGGTAGAATTAGCTTTTATAGGGCCAGCCCGTGGCTCACGTGGGAGAGTGTGGTGCTGATAACACCAAAGCCCCGGGTTCGGATCCCATATAGGGATGGCCAGTTAGCTCACTGGCTGAGCGTGGTGCTGACAACACCAAGTCAAGGGTTAAGATCCCCTTACCGGTCATCTTTTTTTTTTTAAAAAAAAGGAATTAGCTTTTATAGCTGCTTTATAATTCACATTAAAATTATTTGATCTGAAGAAGTGTCAAAACAACTTTTACATCTTAAGCAATACATTGTCTTACTAATTTGAATATTTTTACTGTGCAATTTTTAACATTTGACTATTATTTTTATTCTATATTTTTATAATGTTTTGTGTTTTGTTAAGAATTTTAATTTATTAAAAATTAAAGCTACTATTCTATAAATTAATATTTGAAAATCATATCATTCAGACTATTTAAAATGATGTGATTTATGAAGAACAATAATTATGTTTTCATTTCACTTTCCTTTGAGCCTCTTGAGTATAAAGAATATTAATGAAGTAAGAGTAGATTAGAGTAAGAGTCAGAAATAGATGAAGAACATTCCTTAATTGCTTTTCCTAACCTTTTTTCTGACATTGAGTTTTGATATTGAGATTTTTAAAATATTTTATGGCTAGAGATCTGAGCCAGTTGTTGTCAGATGAGGCTGAGAGAAAAGTTTGGTAGCAGGAATTATCTGAATTTTCTGGCCCCCTTAGTTTTGCTTTTCCTGTCTTAGATCCTGCTTTCTGTGGAATTAGTGGGACTGGTGAATATGCTGTGCATGGAATGAGTTGGTATGTTTAGGATTCTAGAAAAGAATTAACAAACTACAACCCTATCTATTTAAAATATCTATGCAAACTAAACACTGTGTTTTTTAGTTTGCACAGTGTTTTCTAGCTCTTTTTATTGTTCAGAAAGACCTTGAATTGCCTAGAAGTGTTACTTGTTTTCTGTTTAAGCTTTTTGGCTGATTTCTATATTCAGTTGTAGACAGTAATGTCTTTTCTTCATGTTGACCTCAGACCTTCAAGCTAGGGGCTATCATCAGGAATTTATTATTTCTCAGTTGCAATTTTATTTATATTAGGAGAACTTGAAATACTGTTTTTGTTTTCCTGGAGAAAAGTAGAAAGATGTGGTATTTTATTTGTCTTTGGGATCTATGTCTAAAACGTTGTTCTGTCCTTTTCTTTAAGGAATATAGCCAACACTTTTTTGATTATTGATATTTGCTTAGCACTTTACTAAATGCTTGTCATGGATGATTTCATTTAGCCTTCACAACAGCCCTATAAAGTAGGTAGTGTTATGATTGCCATCTTGTAAATGAGTGAAGGCCACAGAGGCCTTTGCTCACAGAAGCAGCACGCACTGAAGTGAGGGTGTGCATAGTTGCCTAGAGGTGGGTGCGAGGAGCCTGGGCCTGAACGTCCCTCTTCTGAACTGCACGGGTGTGTTGTGTGTGGGCATGGAGATCTTGGCCCATTTCTTTGTCGTTCAGACTTTTAAGCTTTTTTAAATCTTCTATATCTTGTTTATGCTTTGTTGCTCCTGGTTTAGTGTGAGAGAAGTTTTCAGACAGTGACTGATTTTGAGACCTTTAATACACACTCATGCCAGGGAAGGAAATACTCATGAGGCAGTTGTGAATATTTGCAGGGTAAATAATGTTACTGGAGCCTTGTATTGAGTAAACCTCTTCCCCTGTCCTTTCCACATGACTTTGGCACTTTGTCAGTAGTAAGGAGAACAATAAAATAAATACTGTAATGCTTAATCATTTTCCTGCTTATAAGTGGGCTCATATCAAAAATTCTATTCCAAGAGGGACATTTTGCAGAACTATTAACTCCTTCTTAAAGATGCGGTGGGAAATAGATGGCAGATGACAGAGTTAACTTTACACTCAGAATCTTCACCAGCTCCTTACTTTGAACCTTTACTTCAGATTTGGAAGTGGTAGATTAAACGGAGGGAGGATTGGGCTTTCTGATGTACCTAATATTGCAGGTTATTTGAGTTAAACGATAACAAATCTTTAACGTCCTTCATTTCATTTAGCATTCGTAACTCTGAGACTTAGTTCTCTCAGTGCCTTGACACGTCCGTGGTACTTTTACCTTGAGAAACATTCAACAGAGAAATGCTTCCCTCCGTCCTTCCTCTCTTCCTCCTCTCCCCACCCCCTTTTTTTCTCTCTCTCCTCCTACTTATAAAATTTAAGCATAGAGAAAATCTTCCCTCTGGCCCAGTTAAGAACCATAAGCACCTAATAATACTGCATCTGCCTCAAGGTTATAAATATAGTGTTCTAAATGAGGTGACGTTTACTAAAAAATAAATTTAATCTGCCTCTGAGGTTTTATCTTTTTAAAATTCATTTCACCTTCCAAAAGGGTGTATTATTTTTTGGAATTTATGGGGCCATCGTAAAACAGAGTCTATCGTATGCTCTGCAGCGCTCTTTTCTATTTCTTCCTATTCTCATTACCTTAGTCTTTCTGTTCCTTTGTCCTTCTAGTTCATTATCTTCTACTTGCTGCTCTTTTATTACCCGAGGGGTTTTATATTTCTTAGTTGCTCCTTTGTTTTACAAACCATGCCAACGTGATTATTTTATCTTACTTTATTAATCTCACATTGATTTCCTAGACTAGATTCTTCAGTGGACATTTCAGAACTTCGTTATGGGCTCTTTTGACAAATAAAACTGTATGTCCTCTCGTGTCATCTTTCTTCTGTTAACACTCAGATTATTTCTACTTTTTGGATCTTTTTTCTTTCTCTCCTGCAAGAAGTCAGGAGGCCTCATGATATGGTGAAAGGATCACAGGCTCTGAGACTCTTGGGCTCTGGTGTTTGGAGTGTTAACAACTTCAGCCTAGCAGATATTTACAGACTCCTACTGTGCAAGTCACTGGGATGGAAAGATGAATGAGACTCAGTCTCTGTCCTCAGAATTTACTCACTTCCTCATAAGAAATAAAGCCATTGGAGTAGACAATTCTGAATGTACCATCTGTGTGTAAGTCTGTCACTGTGGAGCACTTATATTATGGCCTTATGTGACCTTTTAGCCCTGTACTGCTATGTGTGTGTATGTGTGTGGTTTTGATTTGCCTTCTTAAAAAATAATGTATCTTCTTGGTCGAGTGAATTCATAGGTTTACAGAATTTACAAAGAAGACCTTTAAAAGTAATGTTATTTGATTATCTATTTCACAGGTGAGGAAACAGGCCTCAGCAGGGTTAGTGACTGCTCTCATGTCACAGTTAGCGGCAAAGCTGGGAGGGAACTCAGGTTTCTGATTTCTAGTTTAGTATTTTTGTATCCAAGCTGACTGTTTAAAAATTTTCTGATTCCAAATCCACTTTTGACTAAAGTGTGATTCCTTTTTTTATGCAAAAATCTGGAAGTATTTCACCAGTATGGGTAGTAATTGCTACAGAGTTTTGTAGTTTAAGTCATTGCCTATCAATCAGGTGCTTCCTCCTTACTGAGGACTGGTTTCTGTTTTTTGTAATATATATAAAAGAAAAATATCTGACATTATTTCTATCCTTAAAGATTTTGAGAACTGAGTTGAATTTATGAAAAATTAACCTAAACAAAACTTTTTTTTCCCTCTGCTGTTTTTCTTTAGATCTTATGCCCTCTAGCTCCCAATAAAAATAACTTATTTTTTAAAAAACATTTATTGATCCCCATTATGTTCCAGGCATGTGTAAAGGATGCAGAGTAAATTTTAGCACTTCAGGGGCTTTCTGCCTATCAGGATGACAAACCATCCAATGTACTTTAGTGTTAAGATTCTCAACTAGCCCAGTTTTGCCCCCC